>NC_088858.1:45420508-45720508 GCF_963853765.1 Magallana gigas | reverse complement strand
TAAAGAGAGAGAAAAGACACAATTCTTGTTTCAAACAACTCCGAATAATCGAACCAAATTTGCGCGGATGACCACTGGCCTTTTCGTGAGAACCTACGCAAAATCAAGAAAAAAGAGAGATGCACTGAATATCAATCCACAATGGTTAAAAAATACGGAAAGAAATTGACGATTAATTCAGAAGACAGTTTTCCATAAAACAAAATCAACACGTTGATCAAACTACTTGATACGATGAGTTTACAGATGGTGCAAGTACTCACCAGACAGCGATTGTCATGGCAAGAAAGAGACGGGGGACATATTCATTAGTGACGGCATCAAGCGATCGGAGGTAATTAGTGGCGAAGTCCAGACAACACTGTACCGACTGCAGCGGGTAATCTAATTTAAGGAGAAGAGAACAGAGGAAATTCAGAATACTTAATCGCATTAAGACTGTTGAGATTGCTTACGGAAGAACATTATTTGTCCTGAGAATACTTAAAGTAAAATTACCCTAGTTTTTTTTTCGTTTTAAAAATGTAAAACACCAAAGGTTGGCCAATAAGAGACAAACACTGTGAACAAATTATGTTTTAAACCCATAGGGATTAAAGGAACATTATCCCAATTTGAAATGAAAATTTTCAAATCAGTTTTTTTAATGCAGCCTCTTTCTTACATAAACCGGTATATTGCTTAATAAAAGAATACTAATCTAACCAGCACGAAATGTGATAAACACAGAATCTGTTTAATTGGGACTGTCATTACTTGGAAACAGAAAAAGAAAAGTTTAAATCATAACCAGGCCCTTTTAAACCTTAACCATACACCAGTGCTTTAATTTCTTTTCCTTCTTTTGTCATCCTTAGTACATCTTACAACAAATCTCAAAACTGTGCATAAGTTAATCATTCCTGAAAGCTTATTCTGTGGTCTTTCTTCGTGAATGTTTATCTTTAAAAAACCTCTTACTTAAACACACTAAAACAAGCTCATAATTTTCAAGCATACATGTAACTTGGGGCAGTTTTGATGCACGGCATCCTTTTCATGTTTACTGAATGAATGATAATTCCATTGTATCGAGATAAGGACATAATTACAGTCATTTTTTGTAATTTTCGACTCCCAATATTTCTTTATTAATCAAATTATTGTCGTTATAACGGTGATAATAAAAATAATCAAATAAATGAAATTTACATGAACGTTAACTGGGCACGATTACACTCTTAAAAATGAGAGTTCAACTTCAATTATTACTCTGCTTTTAACTTTAAAAACTTTTTTTGTAATCCTCTGTACAAAAAATACTTGTACACATTTTAACCAGATCAAACTAAAAAAAGATCTTTCCTGTCATTTATACAAAATGTACATTTTCGTGTTGAAAAAAAAGTTTTATGTAGGCATGCAAGCGTTTCTAATTACCTTTTTTTAATGCAGTCTCTAATAAATATGTCAATGATTGAAAATATTGTAAACATGTTTTTAAAGAAACCAGTATTTTAATAGACAATGGCTACAGGACAGTTGCGTGGTTCCATTTGACAAGATACGACAAACTTGATATTAGGCTGCATAAAAACATCAGTGCATGTCAATGGCAATGGTGTTGTTTTGATAAAATATATTTCACGCGACGTGTAACACTACCTCCGTTGAGTATCCTTTCCATACAGAATGTGTAGTACCAGGCCCGGAGAATCCTACCGTCTGAGTAACAGATAAACGATCGCAGCCTCTGTAGGAACTCGGAAAATTGATCATTTCTGTAATCGGACCAAAAAACAACAACATGCAACCCTGCTACTTCAGACTGAACCCAGGGAGAATAATATCGTGTTAGAGTGTTATATAATTGCTCTTGAGATCTACTGGTTCATGTGATGCACACTCGAACACGTGCTAGCTGGTTAAATCAAATAAATGTCTAGCAACAATCAAATTACAATGCATGAAATAAATAAATATCAACCTTTATATTAAATAACAAGTGGCATCGGTAAGAAGTTACAATTAGAAATGCATCATATTTCGATGATGATAACACAAGCACATTACGTAATTCTGAAAACGAGGCGAGGGCGGATTGATTGTACAGACCTAAGGGTAAGTATCAGACAGCAAGCCAACACAGGGGAGACCACCAGTCCAATATCCTGATTGTTCAACCTGTCACAGACCTCGTATGCTCCCGTACCTATTTATAGATTGATATTATTGACAATCGAACACATCTCAGATGGATAAATCAGTCAAATGACAATGATTTAAATATATGATGAATGAAAATGGAACCAACGACTATAATTGATAAGAATATTGTTGTTGTGAACAGTGAAGTGAAATTCATAAAAGGTTTTTTTCGTTGGTCTTCAAATTATCATACGTCAGAAGACAAAATCAAACATCATAGATACTGGTATCATATTGTATGGAAATAACATTATATTGAACCTTGTGTATTTAAGGTAGCTTAAGAACAATAACAAAACGATATCTTACTGGATGAGAGGGCTTTTTTCAGGTTCCCCGAGTTAAGATGTTTGATTGCCATATCTGTATACATGCTTGCCAACATGATCAGATCACTGGGACTCAATTCCATGTGTCTCGATGCACAACTGAAATCAATCAAAAGTTGCATAATGAATATAGGTATAATACAGAACACAAGTGTTCTAAAGGTTTGCATATCTTAATTCAAAACAGACAATTTATTTTTGAACGCCTACATTTCAAACAACTCTGTCTCTAGTTTTTTCTTCGTGTGTTCAATTTGGCAGAATTTCATAAGTGCAGAATACGATTCCACAACCTGAAATGAAGAAGCGGCAAGCTTATATCAAGCATGTACATGTAAGAAGTACATCTTTTGATAAAATTATGACAATGAATTCATCTACACAGCACCAGATCCTAAGTTAGGATGGTAGGAATGATACCTGATGAAGATGACACGTTCTCCCTGTGACCTTTGTCATCTGTTGAACGGTCGTCAGGAACGCTAGACTGGTGTTTCCGGTCTCCCTATACAGCCACTGTAAATCCGACAGGCAGTAACCCTGCTCCAATGTTTTATCTGTGGCGAGCCTGTAATTCATCCAATTCGCATTAAATAAGAACACTTATTAAAAAACGAATTTTCTTTTTGTTTCTTTATTATATTAATCTGATGTTACTTCTTCTTATATTGTAACATATAATGTATGTTTGCTAGTTATTTTCATACAAAAAACAAAAACAAAAGTGGTATTCAAATTTGTAAATTCAATTGGCATACGTGATTTAAAGTTTTACAGTTACTGTAACCGGCATTACTGTAAGGTATTTAAATTTCCGTGCTATTTTTTCCACAATATTCTTCTTTAAATGATAATAGAATAATTGGTGAATTTGGAGACAAGGGTTCTACTTGCATTTGGTTTAATCTGAATGTTTAAGCGTGTACTTAAATACGCTGACAAGATTGCAAGCTATTTTATTACAGCTAAATTAGGTACGTTTACAGTATTTACAGCTGACAATGACACACCTTCTAGTAAGGGGAGAATTACGGAGAGCCCGTAAACGTATCACGGCTCGGACTGTAGACCACCATATTTTTACAGCAGTGATGGGTTGATGGATTCCCAACAGCTTCGCGGCGTGTCGCAGCCATCTTTGGGCCCCTTCTAAATCTCCAGAATAATAGGAAATCTACGTGAAGGAGAAATTTTGTAGTTAAATAAATCACATGAGAAGTTACATGGTTACGCAATTTTCCGACGTTGTAATGAAATTAAATCTAAAAAATATGCAATTTTCTAAACCCAATGTGATTTATTTTAATTGTGATCGAAAAATCAAAGATTCTCGTGAGGATGGTACAGCTGTTTAGCAATTAAATAGAATGTAGGAAGGGAGAAAAGTCAAGTCAGTTCACCTTCCCACGAATTCGGGCAATTTTGGACAGCCGGGAGACATCATTGGTAAATTTCTTATCGCTTATCTCTTGCAATAATTCATCTACAGTATCCATGATCTCCTTTGCCTACAATGCACGCAAAACATTGTAAAATGCAAATATAGTGATTCACTTTCCCGACGATTTTATTGTATTTTTATTTGTCTTGTTCTAATCAAATGTGCCTTATAAGGTTTATTAGTCATCGAATACAGCCAAAAAGTATATATGAATAAGACATTACTTTCTCCGCATCTTTGAGCAGTATGACAGCAGCTGCGTGTTCGAGAAGCACTTCTACCACTAGTTGCGAATCCTTAGCAGCGCGCATGTGCCGTGCCATCTCTTGGTACAGAGGGATTAATATCTTCACAAGCTCATCAATCTTCTGATGACCGTCGTCCAACTGGCAAACTGCTTTTATCAATGGGTCTATGTCCCTGGATGAAGTCAATGTGTAAACCTTTTATATTGATAATGTTGATATGACATGAAAACGACCGGATTAATTTTTTTGTATTGGATTTGGGACGTTTTATTGCTCGCTAAGGAATTCTGTCTGTGAATGAACGGAGATTCACCCATGATGCGGACAGCTTTAAATATCAATCAAGACCACTTGTTTGATATACAAGTTTGGTATTATCTTGGTGCACGCACCACTGATAATTGATTGCGCCCATGAGAAAAGGGCCTTATGGCTTTTTGCTTAAAACAGAGAAAACACGTCATAAAGATATGACGTTACGTAAAGAAAAATAAATCGTCTGACGGTGCAAAATGCAAAACAGCGCGTTTGTTTTTGTTAATGAACACGTGTTTCAATTAAGTCAAATATCCGTACATTTAGTTTCCCTTTGCAATCTCTAACAAGTTAAACGAATATTAATATATATATATATATATACTTTTTACATCTTTTCTCATTAACATCCATATCAACCGAATATTTATATTCCGCGCCGGTTTCTTCTATTACGATGATACGAACGAAAGACAACTCTTGTTCATCATCAAAAGACTCAGAAGATCGAAGATTGATTAAACAAACTGCTTTCCATGGAAGAATTTGAGGTATTGAGTGTTCTAGTATGAAATATTCCCGTATAGAATTACTTCTTCATGGAAAATAATTATTATTATCATTATTCTCGACTACATGTATCAACTTTAACTTGTTGATCCGCGCCCGTCTGCGTCTGTTTACACACAGCTGCACAGCGTCATTGACGACACCGGCTAACAGCCATAAACAAGCTGTGTTCAAGCCACTATTTGATTTAAAGTTGTACCTTACAATATTGAGCAAGTTATTTTCGGCCTGAGGATTGATCTTACAATAAACAAATCTTTACTGACACTTTCACGGCATTTCTATGTGTAAAGAGTCGAAAAACAAGAGAGATAACCCAACCTATGCAGAAATTACTAGGAGGCTCCCCGCGGGGGAAATGAATATCAAGAATAATAAGAAATCAATTTTATTTAGATATAAATCTTCAATATTTTATAATGTTATTTTTACGAGATATATCGATTGGTTATTGATTATTTCAAATTACCTGATATGCGCTAAAGCTACATGTAACGTTACATGTATTGACTGGATTAAAGTTGTTTGGGTATATTTATTTTCAATCAATATGACATAATTTCTTTATATTCCAAATACAAAATATTCCATTTCTTTTTTAATTTTAATCGATAAATTAATTTGAATTTAAAAATCTATTGAATTATTAAATTCTTGGTAAAAAAAAAAATAATATGATTTCTTTTATGTACGGACCTATTCAACTGGGAAAAAGCTCCTGGTTGACATGGATATGTAGTTGCATATAGTTTGTACTATTTAAAATTTTAACCCAGTATCATATTGTGTTGCTTTAAAATATATTGAAAAAAAGTAAATGACAAATAATTGGTGTATTGCTTATATCTAATTAAGCGTTACATGACATTTGCACCATGAGCGCTAAAATAGTTATCTGTCGGATAATACATGTATTTCATTTTACAAGGTGAATTTAAGAGGATGGGTTGATAAGGCGTGTAAAATGCCCATACACGGTCGGACAAGGTACTGAAAAAATAAAACATCAATAAATCTGATATTGTTTTAAAAAATCATTGAAAACAATATATATTTTAATTAACATATCATTGATTTTTAACCGATAAATATGTTCAATACTTGAAATATGTTGACTCAAACAGGCGTATACGTATCAAAACCTACAAATACTGTCATTTTTTTAGAACTTCAAGGCATTTCCTTTTATAGAGTGGGTCTGTGCTCCATATTTTTCTCATAGTGTCACGGTGTGGAATTCAATCTTTCGGACTATTTTTAATTATTGTGTAAATTATGTTTTTCGGACTTTGTGTTAATTGTTACAAAAACTTTTCATCTATTTCGACAACTGTTTTATAAACGTTATAAATTTCGCGCAGCATTAATCTCATCTGAGGCACAATCAGTGATGGACAGCTAATCTTTTAATTGACTTCTATTTATGTTTATTGACACTTAAGCTTCTTTCATCTTATTAATCCTTTTATGTACATGCTGCTAAAATGTCCCGAGTTACTCAATAGCTGTTTGATAATTGATTTACTTACATCTGTACTTCTTATGTTAATCCTTCATTGTGTTGTTCCATTGTTCATTATATATTATTCTGAATTGTAAATTATAGTCAGTTGGAATCAGACCTTCGGTGCTGATGCATACCAAACTCACGTAAAAGTATATTTCATGTCAAGTCTATATAAAAGTCTGAAAACTAGCACGCGTGTTGGCTTGTTGGAGGTTTCATGAGGCTGGGTCCAAACAATAAGAGAATAAGCTCACGGTTGGCCCAGTGTTAGTTCTGTACGGGAGAGAGCGCCCCGTAATAATAGTCTAAATAAGGTCTAATGGAAAACAAGCCGATTTTAATCAACAAAATCGTGGAGAGATGACCTGCTATACATTAAAAATATCATTTTGTATCCCAACAGTTGAATGTTTTGAAAAAATGATACAAGTCCGTAAATTCGTGGCCAAAGTCACACATAGTATTTAAACAGCCTACTTTGTTGTGTCTGAAATGGCTCAGTGGTTAGAGTACCTGACATAAGATAACCTGGTATAACTAGGGTTTTTATGGTATGGGTTCGATACCACCAAATTTTCAGGCAATATTTGTTTTTCTTATCTTTTGTTAAATATATTAAAAACTGAATATAGTTAGAAATTATGTTTTTGCAAACTTGTATTATAATATATTTGAATAGAAAAAATAAATTCGAAATTGTTTTTTACGACTAAACCGAATGGTCATTTGCGCCATCTTATTCCCCCATCTTCTTTATTGTAATTACACATACATGTACGTGTATACAGATTTTGAAATTGAATCATTACATTCTATTTTCAGTTGTAATATGTAAATTTATAAGTGTATCCAATTTTATTCTTATTATTTGTTCCAGGAACTTGATAATCTCTTTCGTGAGCATTTTGGACTTGATACAAATACATGCAGCGGACTGTCGCAGAGCAACAAAAGTACAGACACTAGTAGTTCTGATGATGATGGTGAAGATGAAATAGACGTCAACCAAGTTGTCAACCACAGAGTATCACAGCTCCTAGAAAATGACCAGAATGCTATACCAGACGAGGAAAACACAGGAGAAGAAAATCCTGATACAGAGGAAGATTCGAATAGTTTCAAATGCAACTGTTCAAACAATTGTTTTGAAAACTTCAATGCAACAGAAATCAGGGATCATATATACAGACTCCGAGAAATGGCAAAAGATGAGAAAGAAATGTTTATCATGGGGTCAGTTAAACAGATAGGAAGCAAGAAAATAACATCAAAACGCAAAGAACGTAAGAGGTTAAGATACGATTATTCATTTCAAGGACAAAATATTTGCAGACAAGCTTTTCTAATTATCAATGACTGTACTGAAAAAGTCCTAAAGAATATTAATAGGCATTTGAATGACATTGGAGCTGTTCCCCGCGAACATCGGAATACAGGGAAAAAGCCTCATCATGCACTGAAATATGAGGACATTCATAATGCAATAACTTTTATTGTCAATTATGCTGCAGAAGTAGGCATGCCACAACCTGAAGCCCCAAGAGGAAGCGACGGAATCCCTCCTATATTCCTTCCATCATCAGACACGAAGAAAGGTATTCATGAACGGTACATCGCTTCTTGTCAAGGTACAGATGTTCGTGCGCTGAAGATTTCATCTTTTGAAGAAGCTTGGCTGAAATGTGTGCCCTATATAAGGATAAGCAAACCTCGAGATGATGTTTGCCAACGATGTGAATGCCTTAGAAAGCAAGTCATCGATGCTGTAACTGAAGAGGAGAAACTGACCGTGACTGAATTGTTTCACAAACATTTAGAAGATGCAAGGAGAGAACGAAGTCACTACAGAACTTGCGTTGAAAATTCAGTGAAAGAAATGTCGAACTGGGAAGGGGGTGAACTCACCAATGTTCACTATACCTTTGACTTCGCACAACATTTTCAGTTGCCACATCACTCCCGTCAAATGGGACCCACTTATTTTGTTCAACTAAGAAGAGTACAAGTGTTCGGTGTCAGGATCGATGGGTTGTCCAGACAAATGAATTATGTTATCGACGAAGATCAAACTATAGGTATGTCTCTAAATGTAGATTATTTTCATCAGATAAATAATGTTAAAATTTAATAAACTTTTTGCTTTGTTTGAACTATAAAGGTTTATTTTTAAGGACAAGACGGAACATTAACAAATGGACCAAATGCTGTCATTAGCATGCTGGACCATGCCCTAACGGAGAATGGATTTGGGGAGCGAAAATGTTTTCTGCATGCTGACAATTGTTCTGGCAAGTTATCATTACATTGCAAATGACAAGCCATGCAAAATACATGTTGAACATGCAATTCCTTCTTTAACAATGATGTGGTTGTTTTTTTTTAAATCAAAACAGGCCAAAACAAGAACCAGTACATGCTAGGATATTTATGTTGGCGAGTGATGACGGGTCGGCATGAAGAAATTGAGTATTCCATGCAAATCCCCGGACACACAAGGTAAACCCAGTCGTATCTTATGTCTTTGAAGTAAAACATTGTCATGAAGTCGTTGTTATTGGATTTCTAATTTTCTCATTTTAGATGTCTTGTAGACAGTGGGTTCGCCCACATTCGGAAACTTTTCCGAAGGTCAGATGTTGATTCTGTTGGCCAGTTCCACATCTTGATCAACAAATCAGCAGCTACAAATGAAGCTGTCCCCTTTCAAAGTGCTGCTTGGAAGTGGAGAAACTGGAAAAGTTTTTTGTCCAGTCAATTCCGTGCAGTCAAAGGAATCAGGCGGTTTCATCACTTCAGGGTTACGGCTGATGATCCCTGGACAGTATATTTGAAGGAACGTATTGACGGGGTGGAAAAACCGATGTCAATTAGGAAGAGAGGAGCAACTCCCTTTGATGCCACGGAACTCCCAGAAGAGATTATCCCCCCTGGCCTTACACTTGAGCGGCAGCAATATCTGTACAGGAATGTCCGTCCATACGTTAGACCTGCACACCAGGATGAATTGTGTCCAACGCCAGCAGAGGAGTAGACAATCGATAGACTGTTGTAAAGTGACTTAACCAGATGAAGGATTTATAGAACATTGTATTGTTATTTTATTGTTATCTTATTATCTGAATTCATTTTTTTTTAAAATGTATATGCTATACCGGTAAAAGGATTCACAGAGTACAAGACATATAATCGTCTTTAATTATATCAAAACATGCCTGTAAATGGTTAGTATACTTGAATTTTAATATAATTTTCATGGCATATAAAATTTAAATCTGCAATAGTAATCACCAAATAATTATACTACGTAAAATTGGTGTATATCACATCAAATGTCATGTACATAGTACTTAATTATTAAAAATGAATAATTTTAGATTAATACTTCGAACTACATGTATAGCGCTTTATATAAGGAGTTCTTTAAAAATCATTTACAAAGTGTCAAATTATCATTAAAACTTCGCAGTTTTTCTGTCAGTAAACATTATGTTTATAATGTACATAGATTTCATAAACTTAAGAATTTTTTTTATCGATATCAATTTATTTACCATTTAATAAAAAATAAAATCATCTAATAATGTAATTTTCAAAAGCAATGGTTGTATTTCGGAAAACGAATTAGTATAGGGCAGTACGCCTAACGTAATAATTACGTTGATGATACCATAACGTAACGTCCAATGGCGAACAACGTCATAGGCAAACATCAATGACTTTAAATGCCAAATAAAGGTATAAAGAGTTGTTGAATCATCACGAAACTTCGTATTTTAATTCTTCTAGTCTGTGCCTACATAAATCCACAAAAAAGTAAAATTGTGAAAAATTTGCCATAAGGGCCCTTTTCTCATGGGCGCAATCAATTATCAAAAGGTAATAAACAAAATGAATAACAAAAGGGATAATTTGTTTGGGATTGTCATGGTTTACCCCGTAGCCATTACATATTTATTATTGGTATCTCTTGTCTCTAGCAAATGCACAAATCAAATTGCATCGATATTATACCATATACAACATGGTGGATTTCTTACTCTTTCGGAACACAAAGGCCTCCCCGTCTTCTCATTCTCGGAATGTCTTGATCCTTATCATCCAAGTCAACTGCACAGACTTGACTGGTTCTCCTAACGAAAAGAGAATGGCGTCTTGCTGAAAAAGGAAATTTCGGATCAAATATAGACAGCTTTAGATATAATGAGATTAGCAGTGATTGACAATTCAATTATACGACAGAGAAAGGAAAAACCTCGGAAAGCAAATTGAATAGAGTGGAAGAGAGTTTCAATGTTAGTATATGATAATAAAACAAGATTATTCAATGAAATGCTATCAATAATCATGCAGAGGGTCCTATATAGAATTCTATGTCTTATACAATAAAAGTATACATCAGTTTGTCCAGAGGAAAACGTTTTCAAAACAGCGTAACTAAAATGACTCCAAATATACACTATACGTATATTAAGGTCTTTCTTCATCAGAAAGTTTACTTTCATCACAAACATACATGTAACAACCCTTTTCTATGACTCTTTTTCAGTGCTTTTAAATGATTTCCTGCAATTTAATGATTTTTTAATTTCTTATATCAAAGTCATAAGTCCAAAGATAAAGATTTAACCAAACAAATGTATCACTTTAAAGACTGATATGCTCTGTATAAACTGCGAAAGGAACAATGGATCGGATAAAATTTCACCAATTGCGAAACATAATATTCTGGAAGATAATACTGACGTGAACAATTTTATGGCAGCTAGAGTCAAAGATTTCACCGTTAGTTAATAATGATTTTGAAAAATGGTAAAATTAGTTTAGTTGAACATGCAGATTCAAAATCGATTTGTGTGTATTAAAATGGGGGAAAAGCGTGTGTTTCCAGAAGAAAAGCAAAGGAGAAAATGGAAAAGATTGTAAAGCAAGCTAGCTGAGTTCTATACGTACTACCACACAGAGTTCAGGTGTTTTGTCAAATTTGTCTTGGTTTTGGTTACAGTACATATCCACTGCGGTGGTTTTGCTTCATCGTAAACTGAAATTGAAACTTGATATGCGTTCTCAAATTTGGAATATTTTAAGTTCAAAGATGTTGAACATTAATTTACAAATATAGTTAGCTTTCTGAATTTAACGTAAATATCTTAAGATAAGTTCAGCGATAGCAGCAATCCAGGTAATATTTTAAGAGGTAGGTCAAGTTTAAATTTTTCCTGTTTTAATATTCATAATGGCTATGCTAAACATTGGGATATCCAATGGTCATCCAAATCGTTAATGTCAGTTGTCAATTATCAAGCGAGATACAGAGCCAACATTTCTTTGTCATTATGTGGATATGTTTTTTTTTGTTAATATATGTTGTATTTACTAGTAAAAGCTTTGTTTTTCATAGTTTTTTTTTCTATCTGCAGGTTCCTTATTCTTTTAAATCTTAAACATAAACAGTCAGCTCTGTATCTTATTTGTAGATTGACAGCTGAAGTTAAAAATTGTCTGACCATTTAGAATGCCTTAATAAAGTATTGTATATAATTTTGACAATGACCCTGTAAAAGATATCGACGATGTATGTATGCAATGAAACCTTTGGGTTATCAGTTTAGCGGGTATATATCATACATATTTAATCTAAGTTTAATAAAACAACGAAACTCGTGTCGCACAAGTTTCGTTGTTGTCTTCAAATGAGTTTTTTAAAATCATCAATATTAAAAAAATTCTAAGAAATTCGCGTCTCTTCAATTTTAATTGTTTTCTCAATTGTGACAGTGGTTTTAATATCCATTACTTTAATTGAGTTAATGCAAATGCCACTGCTGTGAAGCTGTTCAAATCTGTTTAGAAATCATCGTAAAATTTACTTTTTAAGTACATACCACCAGAATATGGTTTTACATAGCATTGTCTTCAAAAAGGAGTTAAACAAGAGGCCCAGGGGCCACATCGCTCACCTGAGCAACAATTGCCTTAATTCTGATCAAACTAGCATTACAGTATCAAAATATCTTGACAACTAAGTACAGTAGATCTTGTTAAAAAAAAATTGAAAATCTGCCAATTTTTATCCACCTCTTATACCAAGCCCCTTTTGTTGTTGTACCTGTAAGAAGATTTTTCTCTATTCCTATATACCCCCCCCCCCCCCATTTCGTGGTCCCACTTTTCTCTAGGGAATCATGGTTTCATCAAACTTAAATCTGCATAACCTGTGCTTTCACACTAAGTACTGGGTTTTGGACCGAAAACTTTCCCAGAATATTTTTAAAGATTTTCTCTATATATTCCTATGAATAAATTCAAAACGCCATCACGGCCCCGCCCAACCACTAGGGACTGTGATTTTGCAAACTTGAATTTACACTACCCGAGGATGCCTCTACACAAGTTAAAGCTTTTCTGGCCAAATAGTCTTTAAAAAGAAGATTTTTAAAGATTTTCTCTATATATTCCTATGTAAAAATTCATCCCCCATTGTGGCCTCACCCTACCCCTGGACTATTATTTAAACAAACTTGAATCTATACGATCTGGGGAGTCTTCCACTCAAATTTGGGCTTTCCTGGCCTAATGGTTTTGAGAAGAAGATTTTTAAAGATTTTCTCTACATATAAAAATTTATCCCCCATTGTGGCCCCGCCCTACCCCCAGGGACCATGATTTGAAGAAACTTGAATCTACATTATCTGAGGATAGTTACACGCCAATTTGAGCTTTCTTGGCCAAATAGTTTTTAAAAGAATTTCTTTTATAGATTTTCTCTATTTATTCCTGTATAAAAATTTATCCCCCAATTGTGGCCCCACCCTACCCCCGGGGACCATGATTTGATCAAACTTGAATCTACACTACCTGAGCATGCTTCCATTTTAATTTGAGCTTTTCTGACCCATTAGTTTTTGAGAAGAAGATTTTTAAAGATTTTCTCTATATATTCTTATGTAAAACTTGATCCCCCTATTGTGGCCCCACCCTTCCCCCGGGGACCATGATTTGAACAAATTTGAAACTACTCTACCTGAGGATGCTTCCATTTTAATTTGAGCTTTTCTGGTCTAATACTATTTGAGAAGACGATTTTTAAAGATTTTCTCTATATATTCCTATGTAAAACTTCATCCCCCTATGGTGGCCCCACCCTAACCCCGTGGACCATGATTTGATTAAAATTGAATTTACACTATCTGAGGATGCTTACACTCAAATTTGAGCTTTCCTGGCCAAATAGTTTTTGAGAAGAAGATTTTTAAAGATTTTCTCAATATATTCCTATGTAAAACTTGATCCCCCTCTTGTAGCCCCTCCCTACCCCCGGAGACCATGATTTGAACAAACTTGAATCTACACTACCTGTGGATGCCTCCACACAAGTTTAAGCTTTTCAGGCGGAATAGTTTTTGAGAAGAAGATTTTTGAAAAATACCAACAAATTTTCAATAATTCTCAATTATCTCCCCTTTAAAGAGGGCGTGGCCCTTCATTTGAACAAACTTGAATGCCCTTCACCTAGTGGTGCTTTGTGCCAAATTTGGTTGAAATCTGCCCAGTGGTTCTTAAGAAGAAGACGAAAATGTGAAAAGTTTACAACGACGACGACGACAACAACGACGACAACGGACAAATTGTGATCGGAAGAGCTCACTTGAGCCTTTGGGTCATTTGAGCTAATAAAAGACAACATAAAAAAATGTTGCCCGCTTGACATACAAGAATTCCCTTTGAGTTTTAAAACTTTTATTCGATGCAGAGGTATATCTCAAATATCATCAGGTAACACATAGATATATATTCAAAAAAGAAGACAATAATCTGAAGTAGCGGTTATCTCCATTGGTGAGTTTCTGTAAGCACTATTTTAAAAAAGAATTAGTTTTTCACTTCTCACAATTGTAGATGGAGTTTGAATAAACTGAAAAAATACTCTGTTAACTAACTATTGGACTTCTTTTTATAAAAACATATACTTATGTTAAAAAACTCCATCATAGACCAAAAAATATCATTTTCCAAATGTGTTAGAAAATTGTCAGGTAACTCTCTAAACTCATAAGACAAACAGAAAACATAATCATAAGGTAACAAAACGTTGAGTATTTTTTTCTTACATCTCAATGAAAACCTTTGTTTAATGTGTTTCACTGGATAGATCTGGTAAAACTAGCAAAATCGAGATAATATCAGCGTGACTTGACCAAGTTTGGAGAAACACAAACACATATTGCCTCTTCCAGGTATCAAAGAAGGCATTCCAACGGGACAGAAAAGGCGGCACCGCCAACAGCTTGCTGACACTTCTTATTATCAAATTTGTTGGTGATACTAAATTCCCAATACCTCATATGCGGTATTTAAATACTTTGATTTGATGCTTCTTAGCGGTTCTCTTTTTAAATATTTCGTCATATTGAAAACTTTAACATATTTATAGAAATGATAAGGTTGAAGAAGGAACATCACTGGAATACCCTTAAAGTCTTTGTCATGTAAGATTGATTATGTTTTAGGACATGGAACCTTTTCTTCCAATAAAGATCTTGACATTCAACTAGTTTTATAAATGATTACATGTATCTTGAAAAGCTACAAGGACGTCAAGAATAAATCATTTTGTCATTCTTGCAGTTAATTAAGAAATCATCTACTACTTGTAATCTATCCAAGATTCAGTTTGGTGTCCTCCAAATTTTAACGTTTTCTTAATTGTAAAACAAAGAGATATATTCAACGTACACAAATAAAAGACGGACACGAAGTCAGCAGATTAAGACACAAGTCAACAGCACATCAAGTAAGTAGTATTGTATAGTAGTTGTATGCAGCTTTTGGAGCTTCCCAATGTTGTCAACACACGAAGTAACAAAACTGAAAGACTTGGGTAAGACCTAACACTAAACTGGTATCACAAGTTTCAATCTATCACTGATATTTTGTGCACGATGTCTTTTATCTGATAGATACCTTGCTTATTGTCCAGACTGTCTTTTGGCTTTCGGTAGAGGAGGTAGTACGGAATTCTCTTTCGAATCTCATCGGCCTGATTTTCGAGATATTCAACAGTTTTATTATGCAGATCTAATCTCTGACTTTCCATTAAAATGTTATACGCTGTCTGCTGTAACAAGTTATTCTTGAATCGCATAACATTACAAAGATCTGCATTATAATCGTCCTCCATCTTCGGACAGAAACAAGCTTCTGGGTGCAAACCATTTGATTGTAACAGTCGCGCCGCGCGGCCGGTCGGAATATTGGCACACTCGAAGATACCAATCTGCTTGAGGCGCTTGAACGACTTCCGAGCTTTGACACGCTGTACTTTTGGTAAGATGTATTCTATCATATCTCTTGGGAACGTTTGTCCCAACACAGCAGCACATTTCACAATTAGTTGTTCCGATGCCCTCATGGAGTCGAGGCGGGCAATGATTAGCTCTGCAAAAGAATCAAACTAAGTGCTATTTGTCGATGGAAATTAAATGCAAACTTATGTATTTCTCTGTAGATTCTGAAGAGATGTTATTTATTTTGTTCATGCTCTCGGGATTCCACATTCGGCCAATCTTTTGATTAAATCTTGAATTGGTTCGAACAAATCACAAGAAGCAATTATCTCTATTTGAGAATGTGTTCACCAGATTCAGCCACTGTATTTGGAATTGCCGTCACTTTTTAAAAATTACTAGTACTCCAATATGAAAAATCAATCAATTAGATAAACATGTACAATGTCGAAGTGATTTTGTAGGTCCCAACCACTTATTTTTTAAGTATTTTACCCTCGATATCTCGCATACTCGGGTATCTCGAAGTTTTTAAACAGTCCCATCTAGTTCTCGATAACGAAGTTGGGGTATTTTACAGAAGAAAAAAATGTGCATGTTACATATACATGTACTACTTGAAATATTCATTTGTCTGTGCATGGTAAATCTGTATCACCTGTAGATTGGCTTTTGGGAACTAAACAATTTAGAATTGTTGCCGTTTTTAAAATATCTGATAATTACCTTACTCAATAACATTTTTCTTAGTGTGATATAAGTAGTTTGATACCTTTCATGATAAGCGGAACCTCTATATCCTTTGGGTTGACATGAGGGGAAAACATTGCAACTTTCACTTTTGGTTTATTATCTTTGATGGAGGTCAAGCAATAACCCAGCAACATGCCCGGTGTTTGCTGATTCTGTCTGTTAACCTGCAAAAAATCGTGTATACTATGATAAACTATGCGTCCATATTCATACTAGTAAAAGAATAATGACTGCAGCTTAAACAGAAAAAGGTTGGCTCCTGTAAGATTATGTAAATATCAAATGCCTACTCAAAATAATGGTTTGGAACCATCGTCCAACAAGTGATATTATTGGACTTGTTTTACAGTCTGAATAACTAATACTCATTTCCTTTGTATCCTTCTATGAAACAGCCAATTATAAACTTGAAAACCAAGCCAGTAATGAATACATCGACAGTATTTGATGACAACGCAAATTCTATTTGCCCTGTGGGATTAATTTGGTTAGACAAATGCAAAGGATATAAGCATTCGGATTAGTTTCAGAATTCAGCATGGATTTCCTTCACATGGTATTAGAGTTTGAAAATAAACCAATCTCGTTAATTGTTAAATTAAAGAGAATGCAACTTGAATTTGTTGTGAACTCCCATCATCGAGTCGTCGTTTGTCCGACCACGTTTTTTTTTTTGGTTTTTTTTTTTTTTTGCATATAATATTCTGTTACGTGTACCATTTGATTGTGTATATTTTGCATTTTTGGCGGAAAGCAGCTTTGATAATTCGCTAATTCAAGGTCATCGCCGTCATGCACATTCATACAACACGTTTACAGAAGTTTGATATTTGTTGAACAGTTAATGTCTTACATAAAGAAAGAATACTTATATCATTTCTGATTTCATTTTTATCAAATAAATTTACGTTCCATCTAGTTTTGATTTCAGCTATCTCTGACTGTGAACGCCTCCAGTGGTGTAGCTACTGTGGTGAAGCACTATAAGCACTTGCTTACATTCTTTCTGAATTTCAAATTTTTAAAACATATTATTTTTTTTCCATTGCAAATTCCGACAACCTTAAATTAAAACTGCGTTTGTGCCGCAAGCTTTCCTGAAGCTTTCTGAACTTCTTTTTATAACTATACATGAAGTATATAATACAGTTTTCGAAATATTAATATTGACTGTCAGAGTCACAAGTTAAAGATTTAAATCTAGACTATACGAATTCACAAATATGACCATCATTACAATCGACTGATCAGCGCTGCATTCCGTATCACAATGAAGAGAGGGTACACTGCTTTTTCAGAAGAAGTTTAGGTAGAGGGGAGAGTTAGTTCATATGTTACTTTAAAAAATCAAAACATAGTTACCGTAAATGACAGCATTTATTTCCTAATTAGGCAGAATATGCCAGCTATAAAACTGCGTGAGAAATATTGCACCAATAATAAAAGCATCTAGTCAAACGTCCCACTTTCACCGTGTTGTCAGGCGTGGCTGACTCGTATTAAACAAAATCTCTGAATTAGTTTTTTGGATTTATTTTATTGATTCTTTTGTATCTGTTGATTTGCGTTTTGTTTTGTTTTTCAATTTCTTTGATTTTTTTGTTTGAAGGTATTTGATGATATGTAGACAACAGGGAGAAAGAATTTATAAAAAGTGTTAATACTATTACTGCCGACCTAATTACACCCCACGCAACAAGTTGTGAGGGGTATACTAGTAGTGTTTTTGACCGGTCCGTCCATCCGTCAGTCAGTCAATCAGTCCTCTTTTTTTGTAAGCAAAACTCCTTTTAAACCGCTGCACGGAATTCCGTAAAACTTGTCAAGTATTTAGGACACAACGTGCAGATGTGCATATCACCGGAAAATTCCGATTTCATTTTTTTTCTTCAAATTTTAGCACTTTTGAACGTTTAAACTTTGTTTTTGTTGTTAAGAATTTTGTTGTTGTTAATACAAAGGTTGATCCAAAAGTAATGTCACACTATGCACCGCGTTTCACACTGGCTCTGTATTTATCATACAATCATAAAATTTTCAGATCTGAATTGAATAAGGTAGATTTCTCAAAGCACAAGTTTTTGTCACTTTATGTGGATTTTTCACAATTTTATCGCATCTGTGACATTACTTTTGGATCAACCCTCGTAGATTTGCATTCTTAAAGAAAGTTTTGTTGTGATGATTTTTTGGGAGTTAAGCTCGTTTTATAACCAAATTATTTACGTATTAGATGCATATTATACCCTGTCTGTCTTTATTGTTTGTAGAATTGTCATGGTATGTAAAATCGTGGAATATGTGAGCTTGTTCTTAAAAATTTTTGTTGTTAATGAATGTGTATTCTTGCAAAAAGGTTTGATGGGATGAGTTTTGGGAGTTAAGCTCGTTTTAAAATCAAATTATTTATGTATCAAATGCATGCCCTGTCTTTTATTATGTATAGCATTGTTATGTAATGTGAGAGCGTGGGATATATGAGCTTACTAACTTTTTCTTTTATTGAAAAATGTGCTTAGCTGCGCCTCCAAGACCACCTGTTCACAAATATTTTGACCCCAGCTGCGCCACTGAACGCGCACATGTACTAATATAAATTACCTCGTCATCCTCCACCCTGAATGATGAGTTGACCCTGTTGTACTCGATCTGATCGTTGTCGTTTTCATCCAATACATCCTCCAGGCTGTGGTCAGAGAAGACCTTCTTCAGCTGTGCTGCATTGGGGGCTATGGTGTTTTCCCTCATCGTGGACGACCCGTCATCATACGTCACAATCAGCTGTTTCTTCTCCGTCATATCTATTAATAGTTGCTCACACCAGTATGGGACTCCTTGTGTCCGCTCACGTAACATTCTAAAATAGATTTTAAAGTAAACGCTTATTAGTTCAAATTAATTTAGTTTTTACTATAATTATATAGAAAATGCAAAATCATTTTGTTTCAAACACAACCAAAACGTTTACAGTTCTTGAAACGCATATAGAACATTCGCCAAAATATATATGGCATTTAATTATTTCCAAGAAATATAAATATGAACACAGTAGAAAGTTTGTTGCCATCACCAATTTAGAAAGATTGAAATTTTATTTCTTAAATGAGTGATCCTTATGAACAAATAGGATCTGATAAAAAGCCGTGCTTTCACTTTATAAATTACAAAGGATATAAGTTATGATTTGAACAGTTTTAATTTTGAAAGTTTATGCCATGTGCTAAGTAATTGTTAAAATATACATGTTTAGTCACTGGCACTGCTCTAGAATTCACAGTTTTTTGTATTATGTTTATCGGGTTTAAAAATCAAAGCAAAGAAAATCTTACGCCTCGAGTTCACACGGAATCCTGACCACATCCATGATCTGACAGGCCAGTGCCGGTAAGTGACGGGTGTCCAGCACCCCGAGGTCAATCACCCGGACGTTGGAACTGTCCATATATTGCTCCGCGAAGTCACACGGGGGCACCTCCACCGCCGCGGGACGAGAGGACAGGACGATCAGTACCCCCCTCATCTCCCTCAGCCAACACAGGAACCTCCAGGACAGGGTGTCCACATTCTGGGCGTCATCCACCAGCACCAACACCGGCTGTCTGGCCGTGCACTATTTGTACATAAGGTTAAACAATGGTTTTCATGTAACAAGTGGGATTATTATGGAAATTTTGGCAAATATCTAAAAGATTCCTTTTCTACTAGTCGATAAAGCTTTTTACCTTTTCAATGATAATTTTTAGAATTTTTGAAAGATCCCCTTCTCTCCCAGTTATTCCTTTTGGCTTTTGGTACTGTAATATTTCAGAGAGTAAACAAATGAGATATGCCTGTTTATCTACATGTACAATTCATACAAAAGCACCGGTCGTCCAGTGCGAATGTACTGGATACAATAACGTTGAAAGTGAGACATTTATTTTGTGTACATATAACTGAGATCAAGTTGTCTTTTGAAGAGAATACGCAATTACCGCTGATCCTTGGATACTGTTTAGAAGATAAAGTTTGGAATCTAGGTCATGGGAAGCCAGGGCTTTCATGATTTCCGGTTCCGTGTCTATGCGATCCGAGAACTCGGATGAAGAAAGCATCACTTGGAAGATGTAGTTACTGAGACAATTGGAGATGTGTAAATGCTGGAGTCGGAGAGCGCCGGAAATAACACTACGAAGGAAATGAAATTGTAAAAATTAATTAATCTTATATCTCTGCATAAGTTTACTGCTTCAAACGATATTTTACGGCGTTTACTGTGGAGTCATAATCGTGGCTGCTAAATTTTCGGAGATACCGCGAGTACCCGTCTCCCACTAATTAACATGTTTATTATAGTTTAGTGAATTTTAACGCCAACTTCTCACTTGACGTTCTTTGTCTCGGCCAGGCGGATAAAGTGGTCCAGTAGGCGGGTCTTGCCGATCCCCGAGGCCCCACTGATGATGTAATGATCCGGGTACTCCTGTCCACTGACCAGCCTCCTTAACTCATTGTCTATCAGCTCTATCTCACTCTCCCTGCCTGAGTAAAACACAGTCATCCGCATTTTTAATTATGTGCCGTTTATTATATGGAGTTGTAATAGATAATGACATTAATACTAAAGTATTACAATCATGTAGCACTTCAGTTTGTTGCGCAGATGAGCTAAAAAGAGTTTTCTATCAGGTATAGAAGGCTGGATGGGCGTGGCAATTTTTAGACTATATTAATCTCCTTTAAGGTACCTCACTACACCTAGACTTATACTTTTTAAGACACTACGTCACAAAATGGCGATTTAAATGTTTCGTTAAACTGTTTATATCGTTCCATAGGGTTGTATATCGTCGTAGCTCAGTGGTTAAATTATTGGACTTCTGAACCGCAGATCATTAGTTCGAATATCCCTGAGCCACCTTAAACGAAGAGCTCTGTATAAAGATGCTGGAAAATATTAAAAATCTAAACCTACAATATTTTAAGGTAGGTCTGATGGGTCGTCTGCTGAGCCTCCTTAACGTAATTAGTGTATGTCAGGTAACTCAACGTTTGTTACCTAGCAGTGGAAACTGGAACAGTGGTATCTTTGCCACGGCCTGGGTGGAGGTTTCTGACGACTCCACGTACTCTCTGATGACCCCCACGTTCTGTAGGCCCTTCATCCTTTTAGCCCCCAGAACCCGGAAGTTGATGGCGGGGAGGCGGGACTGCTGGAACGTCCGCTCCCCACAGGTGACCTTGTTAGGGTAGTGCATCATCAGCCGCGCCGCCATGTTTACCTTTCTTCCAATGACTATTAAAATGATCAAATTCAGATTTTGCTTTTGCTAAATCGTTAAGTCTATAGTTTCATTTTGTTTTTAAAATGACATAATCAAACTAAAACGGGTTTATTAAACTTCACTAGGATATGAAATTGTTTTATCTCCTGATCAACATAAGTCATTCTTAAACAGGTGTAAAAAGAGTTAATCATTTTTGTGGATTTGATCCTATACAAACATCAAATCCTAAAGAAATTTTAATATATTTTTACATTTTGTAATATAACCAAGTACAGCCTTCCATCCTATAAAGTGTAATAACTCAACGGGGGTTGAAGATACATGCTTATGGTTTTTTACATTTTAGTTTATCAACAAAAATATTGGATGCGTGCATAGTATGTGAATACTGGTAGTTCCAATAATTAGCTGGCATACCTGAGTATTCGTGACGATTTTTGTTTCCGACTACCCCGCAGAATGTCCCTCCTGTGGTCACGCCAATAGACACAGAACTGGAAAAAATGTAAGTTCACCATTGTTTATTGCTTTAGATTGTTATGTCAAGAAAGACAACTTCTTAATAAATAAGTAAATGTATAATAACAAGAATATTGATTTGGAATGTTTGGTTGAAAAATTCTTCTGCAACATACCTGACTCCAGCAAGTTTATCCAAAATACTCTTCATTTTATGTGAACATATTAGAGCATGCGCACAATCTTTTTCGTGCTTGTACCCAGGAAGTCCAAATATTACAAGGAAAGTGCAGCCCTTCAAAGAAAAAATAAAACACGACTGAATGAACAATTAGAATGAAATTCTATTAATAACAATATCAAGTCAATTACAATCTATTTATACGATAATTCAGCATTACTTGACAAAACATGAAATTGAATATATTTCACTAACCTTGTCAAAGAAGAACACTTTGTTCAAACAACCTGAAAGAAAGAGGAGATAAATCAACAATTTTGTTGTTGTCAATGTTGTTGTCCTTTAATACTTTTTGACTTGTAGAACAATGAAAGCTACCTACCGTGCATGACTTTGGACTGGCGGTAAACCACTTCGAACACGTCCTGTAGTAGCTTGGTAGTGTCTTGTTCTTCTTTCAGAATCAAGTTCATGAAAACCACTGTGACGTTTCTCATTTCAGATAAGTACTCCAATGGCTGATTGTCATCCAGCTGTGAATATTTAAGATATCAATGTTCATGTATTTTACTTATTATATTGTTACTTGCATTTCAAGATGAACTACCACAATGGTTAAAAATATGCGTACCGTCTCCCGTGGCCAGTCTTGCCAAAGTATACTAACCGTGTGTCCAATCATTGAAATTTGTCGTTTTCATGAACGTTTTCTCTATCATATTAATTTGGAAAACATGCATTTGATAGTTACATAAGTATGTTAGCATTTACTCGATCGATAAGATTTGGTGTTAAACATGAAAACAAGAAAAATTCAGCAAGTTGGTCCGGAGTCAATATTAGCTTAACTCTGCTTGGCCTTGGTTTTCCGTCGACAATGTCGTATACGTTGTAAACTGAATTTCACCGATCATTATTTGTAAAATTACCTTTTTCAACACTGGATGTAGAATATATAAGCGTAGACATTCATCCAATCGCATCTCTTTGACTGTTATTACAACACTGCGCACTGAAATATAACATATAAACGTAGAATTTATAATGGATTGATTTTTAATTCTTTCTTTGCATTAAAGAATAACTCACGAAATATTTGTTTTATTTCATAAAAATAAAAAAATCAATTACACTTGTTAAGACCCATTTTTGGCCTGCCCGGTCGAGCGTGACTTTCCTCGCCGTTCTCGTATATCGTACGGTGAACTGGTTCCGAGTGTCTCCGACTTGATGACGCAGTAGGGGCGGGGCTTGTGTCCTCGTTGCTTGTTTCGTCATCATTGCTCTTGGAAGTGCTTGCGTCATTGACGATGGGGATTGGTTTGGTGAACAATGACTTTGACGCGCCCTCAGAAAAGGCGGTGGCTGCTGTGATACCGGTGATAGCTACGCCCCAGTCTCCGCCCATTTTTCTCCCTAAATAACGTTCTAGTTGTCATACATTTGTATAAGTATATAGGACGAATTAGTATCAATACAGAAAAGTTGCAACAAACCCCTTTTTCTCCATGTATATGAAATAGTTATTGATGACGTTCATCTTCAATGTTTGAACTTACTGCGCATGAACCACAGTGACCCGTCTCTTTGCGTCTCCGCTCGGCTTGACCTTCGTGGCCTCCAAAATGAAAGAATCTAAGGGATACGAAAAATTAACTAAATCTTAAAGCAAAGGATTGTTCACATAGGTTGCAGATTTACTCATAATACCATTTTTGTAGTTTCATGACTGCATTGAAATTGATAAAAAGTTGTCTTGTTCATTTCTTCTATTATTTTCAAACAAACTGAAGCTCATAAAACTGTTTAGCCACTCTGTGCCTACCCTTGCATGCTGTTGGTCTTCGAGTAGTTCGTGGTTGTAGAGACTCTGTGTGCACAGTTCCCAGGCCGTGGGGGAGAGGACTATATGACCCGCCCCACAGAGGTGTTCCGCTTCGTTGACTTCACGGATGGCTGGTCCTAGCTCCACGTATACCCTATACTCGTCATTACCGAGGAATGTCACGGACATTTCTCCGGCTGATACACCTACACGACATAATGAAGCAAAGATATCGGGAAGTTAATGGCTGTGTGCTGAATGAAACCACTAATGGACCAGTTAAAGGGCTGTAAATTATAATGAATTAGGAAGTGGACATGCGTCCTTTGAAAAGATACATATCAATTAAACACGTTATAGGTACTTGAATATATATCCCCAATGAGAAACAGCGTTTTCTATTTCAAGTTTCATAGCTATTTAGAGTTTCAAATCACCACTTGCCATGTTTCACTGAGTCAAATATATACATATTAAAACAATTCAGCTCAAGGACATTCACTTCAATATTCATGCATGTAGATTGCTTATTCAAAGTGAAATTCAGAAAAGTTGGATTATAGGTTACTGGCACAGGGATTATGTAAATCATATACAATGTAATAAAACAAAGGTACTTCTCCTCTCAATTCTTTTCCTCTTCTGATTATAAAGATTACATACAACGGCGCAATCTAAGATCTTCAAGTACTTAAACTATGTATTGATATGTATCTTTTTGCACGAGGTATTTGAAATATAACTAGAATTTGCTCGTGCACAACATATGAATTTTGATACAAAAGATAAAGAATAACCTAGAATGTATGATTTTTATGTCTACAAAATTAATACAGATCCTATCTAAGGAAAAAATTCAGAGCAAAACAAAAAATGTTATTAAATTTATGATTCTTTTGGAGACAATGTTTGGCAAATGTGGCCGGCTTTTTGTCTTTTAATGAATATTTATGATAAACGTTACCCATTTTGACGGTGAGAGTGACCCCTATATCGGTCTCCCAGGCGCCACATCTGTCCTGAATGTTTAGACAGCACTTGACCACTTGATCCACGGTAGCATTCAATTCTGTGTCATCGTTAACTCTCCACACAGCAAGAATAGCATCGCCTGTAGAATGGAGCACATAACAATGGAGAGAGAGAGAGAGAGAGAGAGAGAGAGGGAATGAGAGAGTGTGTTGACGGGGGAACGTGGTGTTGCAGTGTGTCATGTACCCCCTAAATTCAATTCAATAAATCTAGCTGTTTAAGATTTAACTATCAAAATATATGTAACAATAGCCATGTATAATAACCTGCAAATTTGAGGACATCCCCCTCCGATGATATGATATTCTCCACTATTTCTCCCAAGTAATCATTGAGTGTTTTGGTTAATTGGTCGATTCCCGCGTTCTGCATGGCACCATATTTCTCGCAAATTGCGGTGAAACCTGCATATAAAGTTCTACCATTGATTATCGTTTACCTATAAAAACCCTATATATAAGAGTTATAGGTACATGCATATATAAATACACATGGCATAATTTGACATGTATATGAATGCAAAATTCAAATAGAGTGATTTAAATTTTATTCTAATTGGGTTTGATTAGGAAACTCGCGGATTAAACATGCCTTTTAATACAATAACATCTTTTTGAAATTAACACATATTGCTTGTAATTTGTAAAACAATCTTTTCTTTTCACAAATCAAACTATCATTTTGTTGAATAGAAAACTTGTTTAGGAATGTTTGTAATTTTCTTTTCCGTGTCAAATATTAAACAAAACTTCCAAGCCATTGATCATGTGACTTACGATAAGCCACTGACAAATGGATAACTCATAATTAGGATTAATCTGATTATAAGATTAGGGGACTTTAAAGAAACAAAAAATAATCTGTTTTTCAAAGAAGGCGTGCATGTTGTTCTTTTACTCATCAATTGACTTCAATCAGACTTGTGATTGTTTTTATGGAAGCCCTGTCTTCAGTTGTCTTCAAACATATTAAAACTATCATATATCGCAAAGCTATACGAAAACACCGTTCAAGGCCGGGCTTGGATAGGAAGGTTGCCTTTTGTCATAAAAATGCTTAAAAATTTATTCAAATCTAAAGTAAGCAAAATATCCAGCTGAAATAGATTCATGAATTGTTTGAAATTTGAGAAAAAGGACAAAGTTGGCAATTTAAATGATCTATATCTTACTCCCGCGCAGTACGCGCGGAATATTGCAATATAGCTTTGTCGTATATGCTCTTGAATTTTTTCAGGTGTTAAAACAAAATATGGAGAGATAATAAAAACTTCATATGAGGTTATTATTGTAGAAAGATGCAGATACATTGTAAATTCAATTTTTTTTTAACCGATGAAGCAATACGTCCCCAAAAAAGTATATACGACATTTTTTGAGCAAATAGAACAGTGTTTATTAGAATATCAAAGGATCAAACAAAGGAAATAAAAAGTTATCCATTCTTGTCGGCCTGTATCAGGTTGGTCATATTGCGATGACAAGCATTTCTTGTTTTTCATTTCTAAGCACCGTAATCCATCCTTATAAATATTTAAACCTGTGTATTATTTATACTAGAACCCGCGGTACCAGCGAGATTGTTTTATAAAGAAATTAACAACTTTGTCAAAATAACCTGAAATGTCGGCAAACATCAGCACTGTTGTGTAGGAAGTTGTCCATGGCAGTGCACGTGAGTGATTGGCGAACGTGACAATGCCAGGCACGTGCGGGGTCAGCTTTTTGAGGGCCGATTCTTCCTCTGGGTTAGGCGCTAGTCCCTGGGCTTGTCTGATCAGCTGAATTATCTTAGGGGTGCCTTTTCGATCTTGAATTTAAAAAAATGTCAATTAGTTTTAGCCATTTGTCTTACATGTACACAGACGCAATGAAGGAAAGTTCACAATTTAACAAAAATAAATCAAAATATCGGAAATTTACATTAGTTCATGTGCACAACAAACAATTTTGTACTTTGATCATACAAACAAGAAAGTGAAATTCACAATGATGAATCAATTGTTTTATACAGTACGAATAGTTCATGGACACAGTAAACAATTAAAATGTAATATTTTGTGAATTTCAAAAGTTCGTTTCATCGTTTGTCCTTATCATAGTGAGGATATTCATATTCATAAAAATATCTAATACAAGCATTTGAGTAGAGTTGTATTCCTGATAATGTTGCGGTCATTGTCCTTGGTATTCATGAGCTGTTTGTAATTCCTATAAGCTGAAATATATGATGTGGTTATATAAACCTATTATAAATGTGTATTCTGAAATATGATGCCATAAAAGATGCACGCCGTGTGAAAATTACACGACGTTTTAAAATTTTTCCCTTGTAACATCTGAAAGTTGTTAAGATATATTTTTGTATTGAATGTAAATAACTTTTATACATATATATGTGTATATCCTGTTCCTTACTTTGGTTTGATTGCATTAAGAGAATTTCAATGTCCCTGGCTTTTCTCCTTTCTTTATGGCTGAATGAAATCGCATTATCAAAAGTAATCAAAATGTATTTTATGACTGTTTGTGTAATTAAGTTTCAAAAGGAAATACATACAGGATTTTCCTCAACCCCCAATCTTAAACCCTGATTTTATGCGTTATCTCCGGTATATAATTCAAAGTTAATGACTTGGAAACATTGAAGCGATCGACAGACATATGTGTATATATTGGCATCTTTTTAAATCGTACAATAAATCCGCTAATTTTAGACTTTATGAGCTGGTGGTGGAGTCTTATTAACCAATCGATGACCCCCAGAACCTTTGGTTGTAAGTGGACACCTCAAAACATGCGACTTTTGGCACAATACAGCGATCTAGAAATCTGATAAACCCAAGGTTATTCTGACTGTATTCAAATATTAGTTTACATTTTGAACCATAACAATGATTGTTAAAAATGTATAAAAAACAATATCAATAAAGATTTTATCTTATATTTTCGACTGTAAAGCAAACTTAAAGCATATGATTTTTACAAATGATTTTATAAAAATGTATGAAAAACGTCAAAAAAGATTTTTTATCTTATGAAAAACGATTATATCACAAAATTCTGCGCGCTCTCGTGCGAAGAATAGTCAGACACATGTACATGTATTTTTTTTTTATTTACAATTGCGTCGGAAACAAAAATTTAGTCGCCCGTGATTTATTTGTATATGTCAGATCTACTAAACAACTCCTATACTTACTTCATCTATAGTAAACAACAACTAATCAAGACTAAAGATGAGTTAATAATATAAGATTGCTTTAGGTCTCTCAGAGAGAGAGAGAGAGAGAGAGAGAGAGAGAGAGAGAGAGAGAGAGAGAGAGAGAGAGAGAGAGAGAGAGAGAGAGAGAGAGAGAGAGAGATTTACGATGCATTATAATAAACGCAACAAAAGGTTGTAGTTGTTAAAAAAAATTGGCTCAGCACAAATTTGAATACCTAATTAAAACTCTTTCATAAAAATGTCTTACACTAATTATCAACAAGAAGAACAAAATACTATTGGAATTTAAAGCCTCCTTTGACATGTAGCTTTCTTAAGAATGCATGGTCTACGACAAGACAATGTTAACAGAACATACAAATGATTCCACAGTATATTATATATACATGTATTAAAGGAATAAAGCTCTGTGTATCAACGCATTACAGACAACACACGCGTTTTAAAATGCATGTAAAAAATGTTTACTACGAGTAAAACACTACAAACAAAATTAATTAACTTAAAGATGGGGAGAATTTAAGGCATGAAATAAGTATAAACTGCCGGATCATAAATGCAGGCTTATAAGTAAAATCCATAACAGATCATTGTAACAAACTTTGCTGCCGTATGTCCAGTCAAATAAATAAATCGTCAGTTAATAAAGTCACTAAACAATACGTTACCTGAATTATCTAGGGAGTCTTCCATACATGTAGACCTATATCTCACATAAACCGAGAACTTGGATCCCTAAACCGCACGCTGTCAGCGAAGGCAATAAAACAACACAGTATTTAAAAAAAGGTCATTTGAAATCAGTAGGCGAATCCCATGAAGTCCTTGAGTAAATTCCTGAAGGGGAGTTTAATTAACTATGGAAACATCAGGTTTTATTTACAAGTACAGACAACTCCAAATCCCTTAATCTGGTCCTCTTCTATAGAGCTACCTAGCAAACAGTTGTAGATCGATGGTAACTTTCTGATCTGGATTTTTAATTTTCAAAGCAAACAATACGTAACTTTTGTTTTACGTGTAAAATTCAATCCATCAATATGTAGCTATATAGATCACTTCCTTTCCTTGAATTTTTTTTTTTTATAAAATCCACATTAATCTTGATTGAGCAGTTGAGTAGTTGAAACACCTAATACGCATATATGACCTATTTGCGCATGGGTCTGCATCAGGCGCATTGTATATTTATAGAAGACCCTACAGGACACAGCGAAGCGTCATCCATTTCTCTCTCCTTCTCGCTGACCGCAGGGGCTTCACCACCCATTATACAGCCCCGAGCCGCTCAAAAAATAGCTGAGTCCGCTGATTAATTGTGTAGTGAACAAGTACAAAACAGACTCTTGTTTTAAGAAATCGTGTATTCCGAAATTTGGCCCATTTTATCTATTTCTTTGGAGTTCATTGTGAAAGAAAGGCATACATGTACATGTTCAAATTACATAAGATATTGATTTTTAGTCAGGTATCGAAATTGGTGGAACTTTACAGCGTCAATTTTATTTCTTAAGAATTTACGATTAAGAATTCGTAGAAAACAGTTTGATGTATGACACGGACATCTACTAGTATTCTTACTGGCTGTGAGCATATAGCTCCCAGTAGAACTTATTAGGTAATTAATAGATAAGATGCCATTAGATGTTTGATTGAATAGAGATGCTATCTACTTAGACAAATAAGTGGTGTAATAAAATTGAGGTTTAACTGTCAGCATGTAAGTGTCAAAAGCGTTGAATAAGATGTTTTCAAATTCTACACAATAGAAGTACTCTTTCTCCACAAATAAAACACACAGTAGCTACTTAAGAGTGAAATAATATCTCTAAAATTGCATTTATTCTGGTTCTCCGTAATTGTTGTTTGAGTTTTTATATGCATGGATGTAGGATCAAACAATGCACCTTCGTTTTTATTTTACCTTGGGATGCGAGTTTATTATGTAAAGATATCAACAGGGGTAGACACCTTGTGTAACCCGCAAATTTGTATAAGTGCATGTATATGACCACTTTTATTGCTATTTGAAGTATTATATTCGCATTGTCCTATAATGCACAACACACATATCAATTTACACTTAAAGTAAACATTTGATTTTGAACACGCAACAACATTAATGCATCTTTCGTTTTTCATAAGTATTAAATATATAAACATGGATCTAATGTTTTCATTTTCTGAAAACTAATCCATAAATAAGACTTAATTGTCATTACACATTCTTTACAAATGTAGTATGCAATGGGTACACACCTAAAGTTAAAATAACAAAAGCAGCGTCTAAATTACGAATAAACTTCTCTTCAGTAAAGTAATAATAATGAAAACGTGAAATCTAATTTAATAAAAACGGTATGAAAATCAAATACCTTTTGTCATGTCTTGAAACCAGCCGCTCTTTGTTACTGACGCATTGTGACGTCACAGACGAAAGCTATGTTTTTCGGAATCCCTCCAATTTTCTCTACTTTCACATTGACAACTTTCGGAACATTCATGATGGCGGAAAAAACGTTTCAATTTGATCCAGGTATTGTTTTTATCCATTATATTGTTTATTCCACAGAGAAATTAATGGCTGATAAGATAGTCAAAAGCATTGTGATTTAGAACGCATTTACTTGTGTACATAACAAGCCGAAAATTCTTTTCTGGAATCAATTAGCCATGTTAGATGTGACTGGAGCATGCTGCCTATCTCGACAAACTTCTGTCACTGTACACGGTACACAGTTAGAACAAATAAAAGCAGGGACGTTATTACGTCCCCGATAAAAGTGCGGAGAAAATAGGAATTTTTACTGACTTATTAAGAGTAATCATTTTATTTCATTATTCCCTCGCATTTATTTCTATGACTTAATTACTGTGTATGAGCTTGTATTTTCATTTTGTGCATTTCTGAACACTCTGTATCATGAAGCCTATGTAAATATCATTAAGATATTTTACGTTAGTATATCAGATATAACCGATTGAAGGGATGTAGATAAATTGTACCGATAATGTGATTTGAACCAGTGGGTCTTAGCTTTGAGCTTCCTTCAATTATATCTGGCATCAATGACTATACTCTGTCCCAAGTTTTTTGCTTCCACCACTTTTCACTTGATATTTCGATAATCATAAATACAGATGTACCTTCAAGCTTCAATATACAACCAAATATAGAAATTCTAAGGGGATTTTGCATTGCATCAGCCTTTATATAGCCTGGACAGTGGACAATAATGGTGAAAAATTGTATGAGGTATTCCAAGTGAGTTCGGAATGGTGAAAAAATGAAAACATTCCTTATTTTAAATCTCAATAAGAATTTTTTTTTTTTGTTCCTGTGAACTTTTATGAGTGAAAAATGATAATGTGTCGATGAATATATCTGTGATATTTTCCCTTTTATCGATTTGAACTGTATTTCTTTCACAGGTATGTGTATTTTTATTAAAAATCATTTAAAAGTGATGGAAGCAATAACTTGGGACAGACTTTATGTAACGAATGATTCTGATTGCCATTTCTAACCCCTATCTATGGTGTAGATCAGTCACATTAAAGGGAAAAAGGGAAAACTATCATTTTGATTCTAAAATACAAATGAAGTGTACAAGTATATATAATCAAATCATTCTTTATGTTTAATACGTGTACTTTATATTTACCAAATTACCAGAGAAGAATTATGATGAGCAAACTTTGGCACAACAGTCTGAGATAGAAAAAGAGGTTTGTACAAAGATGATAAAATATTGGGTTCCAACATTGCTACTGTACGATCAGATTTTTTTTTTTTTTGGAATTCATTGTCAATGAACGTTTTGTTTGGTTGGGTATTATTTTGATATTCAATCCTAGTTTCTATTTTAAATGACATCAGCTGACATATTTGCTGACAAATGAATGACTAATGTTTCCCTTATTCTATGTTACGCAATTCAATTTTTTTTTTTTATATTTTAAATATACATTAATAATTTATTGCTTGACTGAAATTGATGTTTAGACTTATTGCAGACAAAAAACAATTTAATGCTGAAATAAGGGTAACTATGGTTAAATAGTAACTGTGTTTACATCACTTGACTATATAAAGTGACATCACTGTTGTAGATTGCAAGCAGTCAAGCAATAATTGGCAGTAGGATTGGTTTTGATGAATTCAGTGCAGAGTATTCCGAGGAAGATCAAATCTACCTTCACAAATTACAGGTAATGAAAAGACCTCCACAGGACTAAGGCCTTATCATGTATCTACTGTTAAAGTACCATTAAAGCTTATCTTGCATGATATATTTTATCATCACTTTTACATTTGTGAATTATTACTTGTTGCAGGATTTAAAGAATCGGTTCTCGTGTGTTCGCAAAGTGCGAGGGGACGGCAACTGTTTCTATAGAGCTTTCGGTTTCCGATACTTTGAGACACTAGTAGAAGACAAAACAGATTTCAAAAGGCAAGATGCAGTGCAATGTGAGACTGACAAAATTTTGAAAATCTCTCCTTAATTGGAAAGATTGGCAAAAAAGATGGGTACAAAATCTCTCCTTATTTGGAAAGAAAGATGGATAAAAAAATCTCTCCTTATTTGGAAAGATGGGTAAAAAATCTCTCCTTATTTGGAAAGATGGTACTATCCTTATTTGGAAAGATAGGTAAAAAAATCTTTCCTTATTTGGAAGAATGTTTTTTTTTTCATTAGGGTGATTTTGTTCTTTCATTACTACATGTAAGAAGTAAAGTTGTCGAAATGTCTGGGGTCAAAGATCCATATGGCCATGAATTTAAGATAAATCATGAACCCTTATATACATGTAGTAGGGTTGTCACATAAAAAGAGACAAACTTATTGATGTGGGAAGGGATTATAGATTCTTATTGAATTGTCACTATAATGTCCATTATCTTACAGGTTTAAGGACATTGCACAAAAAACAAGAGATGACCTGGTCAAACTGGGATTTCCAGAGTTTACAATTGATGACTTCCATGAAAATGTAAGTAAGACTGTCACATTGACAAATAACTCAATTCGTATGGACAGAACTACTATCATGCTGAGTCAAGCCCCATGATCCAAATTAAAATAAACTATTTGTAGAATGAGACTAAACAAAAAATGTCCCAAGAATATTTGACAAAATAGCTGTTTACTTAGAGGCTGGGCATCAATTACTTTATCGTCTTTGAATGTTAATGTCATAGGTAAATTGAATGCCGTTATTTATAAATTATACATGCAGAAACTTCAGAACTGTTGCACAGTTATATAAATTGGAACAGCAGCTCATGTAACACCATATAGCATGCATGCAAATGGCTTGCAATTATATAGCACACAAAACACATTAGCTAGTTTTGGACAAAATTAAAGCTCGTTTCTAACCAGTCAAATGATAAATGCCCCCCAAATTTAGATACATTTTCTACTGATTTTATGCTTTTGCCATCAAGTATTTTGAATTATTGTCATTTTCATGGAGCATCACTTATTTGTTTTTTTTTTGTTTAATAGTTTATGGATGTAGTGAACAAATTAGAGAGCTGTACAGTTGACGACCTTCTACAAACCTTCAATGACCAGGGGTTATCTGACTACCTTGTAGTATTCCTTAGGTATATCAATATCTGGTGTAAATTCTATTGGTATATGAAGTGTGATGGGACTCTAAAGATAAAATTTGTCTGCACCTCTTGGTGTGTTAAATGACCAATGACATCCAAAAATAAGCATTCAGTGCTTATATTTATATTCATTATAATGTCTGTTTGTATAAAATATATGTGTATTGTCTCTGTAAAGGCATTTATTTATATGCTCTCAGTCAGGGATATGAAACATACATGGAACAGCCGTATTAACATGTTATTTAGTACACTTCTGTGGCTAAACATATAGTGCCAGAAACTTTGTAGAGAAAAATCTTTTTTTAATAAGGGGTAGATTATTTTTCAAAAGTACATATCAAATTGGTTATGTAAGATTGAAATATCATTTAATCTTACAAAAATATAAATACTTAAAACATGTGAGGATGTTTTTATTTGTGCTCATGGCGCATGGGTTAGCAACGTGTATTCATAGGAAATTGAATGTTGCATATTTCCAATGCAAACGTAAGGGGAAATATACACTGAATGTAAATATTTAAACAATAAAATGCTTTCTTTGGTGATTCATTCAGGATATGAGGGGATCGAGAACGCAAGTTATGTAAATTTTTCCTGCAATGATCGCTACCTTCATTACCCGCATGAATCATCAAAGAAAGCATTTTATTGTTTATATTAACATCTTTCTTTAACTAATTAATAAACTGATTATGAAAAGTTAGTAAAATTCACTAAATTACTGTTAATGTACAAAAGTACGTTAGCTAAAAGAAACAGCCAAATCGTCTCCTGTGAGACTTTGAGTCTGGCATCGTCATGATTATTTCGTGCAGTCCGGGATTTTACTAAGGTCGCTGTAGGTTCAGACCAATCAATAAACAGGGCGTGTCAATTTCAGTCCTGTCACTTTCAGCCGCTGTAGATTTCAACCAATCGATAAATAGGGCGTGTAGATTTCAGTCTGGCTGTTTCTATAGAGCTATGAATTAACTATAAGTTTCCGTAAGAAATAGAGGAAATTATGCTTGGTAGATGTAAATATAAATGCATGAACGTTTGACAATACAGGTATTCAAGATATGTACATTACCACCATAGTGACAGGTTTTCTTGCGAGGCAAGAAGTCATAAAAGTTTCAAGGGAAAGCTAAAAAAAATTTTTGAGAAGTGGCAAATGCATGATATGGTGGTACCAAGGGAAAAGAGTAAATTAATAAAGCGTTTTACCAGATTATATAATGTTTCATCCTTGATGGTATGGCTTTTGGGGTTTTCTTGAAATGAACATTCCAATATTTCAAATTCAAATTTAGTACTAAAGAAATGAGTTTTTGAATTTTGATAAACAAAAGACTTACATTAACAAAGGCTTTTTATATTCACTAAACAATATATCTGTGATTTTTTTAAGGGTGGAGGAATGTCAGAATTTTTATTGAAAGTAATCTTCAATTTGAAGCTTGTTTTCAAGTTATATCTTAACTTTAATTTTCAGTTTATTATGAGCTGCATCAAGTTATGCCTGAAAGTTAATTTCAATTCAATTTGATTTCTTTATTGCAAAAGACATACGTCTTATAGCACATATAATGGTGAACATTACAAAAATATAGGCAAAAATGGACTGTCAGTCCTTACAAATCTTGTCTCTTGCATACAAACTCATATGTTTATAGAATAATTTGTATTTGGAGAATGACATACAGGTTACTGAAAATTACACACAAAAATAACACATATATATTATATATATATTGATAGTAATAACAATTGAAATCAGCAAATGGCAGTGTACAATATAGTTCAAACCATTCTGAGTGTAAGGGCTTTGTAAATGAATTTTCCTAAATTACACAATTCTTTGATATTGTTAACACTTATTAACTGTATTAATTTGTACATGGATGGTTTACACCAGTAATACTTTTTTAAAAGCTTTGATCGTAATGCTAAATACATTGGACACACAAGTATAAAATGATATTCGTCTTCAATGTCTGTAATGCAAGTTTTACAAAATCTTTTGACTCTTGGTAATATTTTTATGTCGTCCTGTTTCAATAAGCAGATTATGTGAGGACAACCTCATTTTGGAAATACATTTTTTGTACAACTTTGGTATTGATTTTTCTAAATAATATTGTAAGCAAAAATTATCAACTAAGTGCTTGTAAATAAAACATTTTGTTTCTGTTTGCATCTTGCCATGCAACGTTTGAATAAAGCTGTCTTTAAGTCTTTTCTTAATAATTGGTAGACAAATACGACTGTTTAATTTTGTTTAAATAACTTTGACCATTCCACATGTATTATTATTTATTAAACAATAAAATAATTTCTTTAGTGATTCATGTAGGATATGAAGGTGGCGACATTGCAGAAAAAATACATAGCCCGCTAACTATGTTAGCAGAGATCACTACCTTTATAACCTTTGAAGAAGGGAGGGCATATTGCACTTTGCTGCTGTCTGTCGGTTGGTCGGCCGGTCCACCAACAGTTTCCATTCATTTTTTATGCAGAGGATGAACATATTGAAATGAACTTAGGTATACAGGTTTATCATGATAATATCTAGGTCAAGTTTGATATTGGGTACGATCGAGCAATTTCCGACAGAGTTATGGCTCTTGGATGTAGAAAAATTCCAGATATTGGCAGCTTCAGCTCATTTTCTTCAAAGAGGATGAACATATTGAAATGAAATTTGGTATACAGGTTTATCATGATATTATCTAGGTCAAGTTTGATATTGAGTACGATCGAGCAATTTTCTACAGTGTTATGGCTCTTGGAGGTAGAAAAATTACAGTAATTCGCAGTTTCCACTCATTTTCTTCCCAGAGGATGAACATATTGAAATGAAATTTAGTATACAGGTTTATCATGATAATATCTAGGTATGGTTCGATATTGGGTATGATAGAGCAATTTTCGACAGAGTTATGGCCCTTGGACTTAGAATAATTCCAAATATTTGCAGTTTACATTCATTTTCTTTGTGGATGTTTCCATGGGGAATAATACCATGGGAAGGAGGTGTATCTATAGGCTCCTTACCAGTATGACTTAGGTAGATGTTTGGATTGCTGGGATACCATAAACTTGTTCAAACTGGACCTTGTATCGAGACAGAGACCATGGCAGAGATGTTGACAAGTTGAAAAAGTGTTATATAGATTTTTTGAATAGCAATTTAAACTACTAATCCAACACAACTCTGTATTGGACCCTTTGTCAGGATTTAACTGAGTCTTTTAATCTTCATTTTTTTCTTTATGAAATTCAATTATTGACGATTATAACACCCATGTGCATTTTTGGGATGGTATAGATACATGTAGATGGAATCTGTATGTTTATATTTGCTGTTATAATTTATCCCTCTCCTCTTCAAAAGGGGTTGGGAGGGGGAGAAATCCAAAGTGTCCAATAAAAAAAATGGAGAGAGCTACATTAATTATTGCAGCTTTTTTATCATATACATATGTTTATTTTCAAATAAGAAATTATTGAATCTAATTTATCATATATATGTACACTATCAAGCAAGAGTGAAGATCCTTTTAATAAAGACTTGTGTTTCAGGTTGGTGGTTTCTGGACATTTACAAAAGGAAGCCGATTTCTTCAGTAATTTCATTGAAGGAGAAAGAGGAATCAAAGAATTCTGCAATCAGGTAACGAATACCACAAGTTTCAGGTTAAACGTGTACTGCCTCTCTTATCCACTCAAACTTGATCGAGTGTACACCTTGGACTGTTTGGATATGAAAGTCCATACACTTGTGATCGATGAAATAAGGTGATGAAAGATAAACACACGTGCATTCCACAAAAATGTCTGACCTTTAATGTGAGGCCGTCTGACTGACACAGATTTTAAAGGTCATTTACCTTATCAGTGGATCCTCTTATTTAGTGCACTTGTGTAGGACTAAAGTACTTTATCAGAAATGCACTATTCCTAAAATAACCTCATGTTTATGAATTAGGCTATGTATATTTTTTATTATTGAGATGGGGTGGGGGGTGAAAATCCTCTAGAATAAAGGATGGTTAAAGGTACGAGTCTGGATTTTCTCAAATTCTCGACAATTGTCTTCCTCGTCGATCTTTTTAAAAAGTCATCTGTGAATTAGATGCTATATAAGTATCTCTTCCTCTGAGTGAAAATGAACATTCAAGTGGTGTCAATGGAATGGGGTTCCTTTATATGAAGGGGAAAATTTGGTAAATGGCTTATTAAAAGCAGTAATAAAGTTCTTTTTGGTCCTTGTATTTTTATAGAACAAATTTTTGGTCTTAACTGATCTGTCTTACATTTAAGTTTTGGAGATTATAGAATTGATATACAAGACTCTTTGCTAATAGAAATACGAGATGAATGCCTTCCATTATTTAGCAGAGGTAGATGTTTTAACCCTATTTAGATAAATACAAAACCGCTCTTTCACACAACATATTGTATTATATAAGGTGGTAAGGTTTAAGCTGGTAGATTATTAAATGAAGTTGTTGAAAATATTACCATTATTTCATTACGTCTTATTTCAATAAACTATGCCAATTTGTCCTGCAAAAGAGCAGTACCACATTGAAAGAATTTATTCAACCAAGGTGAAAGACTTATATACCGGAATTTCTTAGTCTTAGATAAACAATTATTGCTGGAAGAATTCTTAGTTATACAATTACTGCTGTATGAATTCTTAGTTATACAATTACTGCTGAAAAAATTCTTAGTTATACAATTACTGCTGGAAGAATTCTTAGTTATACAGTTACTGCTGTATTTCCAGGAAGTGGAGCCAATGGGGAAGGAAAGTGACCACATCCAGATAATCGCCCTGACAGCAGCCCTGGGGGTGCCGGTGAGGGTAGAGTACATGGATCGTGGGGAGGGGGACCAGTGTAACCACCATCACTTCCCAGAGGATTCCAACCCAGTCGTCACCCTGCTATACCGACCCGGACACTATGACATCTTGTACACCTGACACACTCAGCATCTAGTACACCTGACACACTATGACATCTTGTACACCTGACACACTATGACATCTTGTACACCTTACACAACATGACATATTGTACACCTGACACAACATGACATCTTGTACACCTGACATAACATGACATCTTATACACTCGACACTGGTCTGTACTTGATAAAACACTGAGGCCATTGCTGCCAGTGAAAAATATTTTTTTTTAACAATTTTGTCATTGAATCTGTAATGTGATATGGTAGTTATTTTACAATTACATAACAATTACATAAGATTTTTGTAAAGGCCATGTGAATATGTGTTTACATCTGTGTAAGACGTACGTGTTTATGTTTGTTTAAATTTCACTTCTGCATGTATCTGTGAATGAATAAATATCAGTACACAAATAATAAAATGTGAGTCATTATTGAAGCATGTTACCAAGCATAATCATTTCAAGATTCAGTCATAATGAAATGTGATAATGTACGTGATATTCTAACATTAATTCTGTGTACAATTTCCCAATGTATGGGGTGTACTTTTGTAGTGTAAAATATTTTTTTTAACCAGTACGATCACAAACCATAGAATAGAAAAATTAGATACCTTATTATGTTACAAAACCTGTTGATTGGTTAGTATTAAAAATCAAAGTATAGGTACAGTTTTACGAACTATCTATTTAGATATTCAATTTATAATTGTGGAATTAATACAATATCCCGTTATGGAGACATCGATCCCAGGGCTTATATAACGTAAGAAAAATTGACCAGTAGATTCAAAGTATAAATACTGATAATTAGAAAGCAATGCATATGTCATTTTTGGCACTTATGATAGCTATGTCGAATGGAAATTTTAAACGACTAATTTAAAGATTGTTTCTAGGTAATCAATTCAATTGAGAAAGAAACAAAAGGAGAGGAAAAAAACTTTGAGTAGTAGTTTTTGTTATTGCTTATCGTTGTGTTTCAAATAAAGGCTAAAGTCCACTGATGTAACCTAGGGGCACGTCGACACGCTTATATAGGTGTAGACGCTACCTTTAATCTTCTGAGGAACTTGCCGACAAAACAAACCCCGTGAGAGGGCCCCACCGATGTAAACAAAAAACCGATGTATACAGTACAGCATTCGAAGAATTGAAAGTGCATATTAACTAAGTTTACCTAAAGATTTAAACAGTTTAAGGTAAGATGAAATATTTCCATTACATTTTATTGTGTTTGCTAAGATTTGTCATTCTGTGAACCCTTCAAAAAAGTGGGTCTCGAGACTGACACAATGTATAATTTATAGATTTATATAGACATTGTTCTTGCTTGTAATGGTACCATAGGATAGAAATTTACATGTATGTGCTGTTTATCAATATGCACTGCAAACTAAATGTCTTTTGTTTAACACTTACAGTATGATCATAAGGTTGCAAACACCGCAATGGTTTACATTCCATATGTGTACTGTAGCGTTTGTAACACGATGTCACACTTGTACTGTTGTACAGCTTACACGTATACGTACTCGTAAGTGTACATCGTCCAATCGTGGCAGACTAGTCATACACGTTATAAATTCATCTGAGGCCCTGGACTGCTCTGTTATTGATTCATTGTGAGATAAATCATTTCATTTAATATAATGGTAAATAACAGAAGTCAAAGGCCCATGGGCCACATAGCTCATTAGAGTATGAGTTCATATTAACGGAAAGATTTTTTACCGGTATTCAGTAGAAATTCGAATGATCTATTATCAATATTGATTGTGAACCAAATTCGATCACTGTTTTTAGACTCGGTCAAGATCAATCAGTTTCAATAGATCATGTTTGAAGTCACTGCATGCGTGGTTTGGCCTGGTTTACGAATTCGTTAAAGAGATCGGGACCAAAAAAAATATTTGAAAACGTTGGCAACAATTCTGTTGAAGAAAAGGGTTTCAATGACGAATGATCTGCTTATACTTTGTCCAAAGATATCCTCGATTCACATATTGTTTAATTACTCAATATTTGTAAATACCTTAGGGTTCAAACGATGTCCATTCAAAATTAATCGTCAAAACAATTTCCAAGAGTTCTTCTTTGAAACGCCCCTCTAGCTTATCAGGTTTCAATACACGACTGAAAAATGTTATGTCTACGGGGATTTTGTATTGCAACTGACCCTGATAATAACGTTGAAATATTTTGCGAGGCATTCCGAGTCGCTTCCGAATGGAGAAAAGATTTCAACATTATAAATCTTTGTATGAAATCAGTTATCGTTCCTGTGACTTTTTCCGAATGAAAAACTATAATGTGTGAATGAAATTATTTTGGATATTTTCCCTTTCACCAATTTCAATTGCATTTCTTTCACATGTATGTGTATGTTATTAAAAATCTTCCAAATGTGCTGCATAAATACCTTGGGGCATACAAGACAGGCGGACAGCTTAAAAAGTATAACAATCGAAACTATTAAGTGTCTCTAGGTACCACGTACACTGCTTGTTAAATGCGCTACATGTAGACTTCTATTGAGTTCACATTGCTTCACGTATTGGGCATTACTCGAACAACTCTATGTCACCACTATAATCAAAGACAAATGCATGCAAAAGCCATGATTCTTGTGCCATAATTGTGACGTCACGAACACGAGATTTGTATTCTTTCGACGTTTTATTTGAAAACAAACAATTGGTTCTAACTTTCATTTTAAAAACACATATGATTTTATCATGAATATGTACGGCTAGTAACCCTGGGCCAGTGAGCTTCCTTTTTCCAAGGTATGACCAATTCCTCTGTTTTATAAAGGATATGTAAAGAGCAACTGTTACACATCCTTGTGCAATGAATGACGTATATTCTTCGCTGTCTTCAAGTAAGGTACTTTACCAAACATTTTTGTCTATTTTCGTACCTTGTGGTGCAAAGACGTCTTTGATGATTTTCATAGGAAGAAAGTTAAGAGAACTTAATCGTGGCCATTTTTACACTTCATTGATCATCTTTGGATGAAAAGCTTTATATAAATTAGAGGAAAGCATTTGAAATATCAAAGCTAAAATGTTAAGAAGCAGAATTGGGTGGAAACAAGTTCCATATCATGATCCGATCTGGAAAGAGTAGTTTTCAATATAATGTGATATTGTGTTTAAGAATGGTGATGTTTTTTTTCTCGGAGAGATAGTTGCTATTACGAGATTTTATGTCAGTCAACTGATACACAATCTTCTCATCACATGTTGAAGACATGTGCTTTGTGCTCACACAGTGCGGACAAAATCAGTGGTTTCCGTTCAAAGACACAGTTGGTTCATTATATTCAATACGAACAGCTTTCCCATATTCCGGGATACCATATCCAGCTTGTTATCACAATTCCTTTTTATTTTATGTGGGTTCCAAATTACACTTTGATATGATCAAAGTCTTGTAGAGATGGAGAGGGCTTTGGTCTCCCGCAAGCATTGGTAAATATTATACATATATTACATGGTTCGAGGGCAACATTATACAGTTGTTGACTGGGGTCGAGGGCAACAGTTGATCTGTCGGACCGGCTCATAAACTGTTGCCCAAGGCCGAAGGCCGCGGGCAACAGTTTGCAAGTCGGTCCGACAGATCAACTGTTGCCCGAGACACAGTCAACAACTGTTTTGTTATACCCCTTCTAATCAATAACACGTTTTCGCGGAATGTGACGTCACCGGTCAACAGTCTTTTTTAACAGTCGATTTTAACAGTTCCAATCCAACAGTTCCAGTCCAACAGTCAATATGCTGGACTTTTTTTCGTATAGAGTTATATAGTAACTGTTTTACGGGGTATAACAATATCAGTTTGTACGTGTCGTTGCTTCGATACGAATTAAATTTTATTTTTAAAGAAGATGGGTGAATAAGGCGTGTGAAATGCCCATACACGGTCGGACAAGCTACTGAAAAATTAAAATATCAATAAATCTGATTTATTTTTAAAAAATCGTTTAAATTTTTAACTTATAAACATGTTCAATACTTGGAATATGTGGACTCAAACAGGCGTATACGTATCAAAACCTGCAAATACTGTCAGTTTTTAGAACTTGAAGGCATTTTCTTTTATAGAGTGGGACTGTGCTGCATATTTTTCTCATAGTCTAAATAAGGTCTATTGGAAAACAAACCGATTTCAATCAACAAAAACGTGGAGAGATGACCCACTATACATTAAAAATATCATTTTGTATCCCAACAATTGAACGTTTTGAAAAAATAATACAAGTCTGTAAACTCGTGGTCAAAGTCACACATAATATTTAAACAGCCTACTTTGTTATGTCTGAAATGGCTCAGTGGTTAGAGTACCCAACATAAGCTAACATTAAATATCTAGGGTTTATATGTTATGGGTTCGATATCGCAATAATTTCTGGGAATATTTTTTTTCTTATCTTTTGTTAAATATATTAAAAAATGAATATAGTTAGAAATTGTGCTTTTGCAAATTTGTATTATTATATATTTGAATAGATTTAATCGGGAAAAAATAAATTCAAAATTGTATTTCACCACTAAACCGAATGGGCATTTGCGCCATCTTATTCCCCCATCTTCTTTACGTTTTTTATTCAATTTAATCCTATCAACGCCCTTTCCAAAACGGTAAACGTGTCTTCCAAGTTTAATACTCATATTCTATTTTTCAGATGTCGTCTGTTAAAACGATGAAGCATTTGGAAAGAGGGACACAATTTCTCCTAAAGTCAATCAAACCCAGCGGTACACTGAGGAATAGGACACCGGGAAGACTTCGTCCATTGGCGCCGTGCAGTTCAAGACAATTCAGTTCCTCGACTGCACTGCACAAAATTTACAAGTCTCGCTTCGAAGACATACAGCTTGAACAGAAACCTCTAGGACAATTTATGTTGGAAAAATTCGAAAAATTTGGCGACCGTGTAGCTTTGGTAATTATCTTTTCACAAACAAATGTTCTGCAAATAGTTGATATTCATTAACAGATATCTCGATAGCTTTAGAATTTGCTTGCTTTAGGTCGATTTTCTCACGGACAGAAAGTACACATATGCACAGTTGCGGAGTTCAGTTGTCAAAGTAGCCAGCGCACTAACAAGATTAGGATATAAGAAGGGTGACGTCATCTCTATACATAGTGTCAATATCCCAGAATTTTCTATCCTCCTTCTGGCGGCTGCATCTGCAGGGATAATCGTTACAACGTCAAATCCGGCGTACACAGCAGGTATAGTTTGCATCTTATAAAAAATGTCCTACTTATATATCTTCATGCATTTACAAAATATGTTCAGGATGATAAAAACATGCGAATCCATGTATCCCTCCGACATTTTAGTACTCTTACGATTGGAACAGCTCTATTGCTCTTATAATACCTAAACAAATTTCAAGTGGCGAATCTGTTAATGTGAAGACCAATCACCAAATTAAATATACTGACAGGTGTAGAAATGAATTTCCATTTTATTTTAAAAATCTCGTCCCAAGGACACGTAACCTATTAGATATGCTTTGAATTACACGTGAACATGTTTCTCAACCGTGCCCGTGTTGTCTTATTTACTTGCAAGTAAAGTAATGAACATTTTCAGGCGAGCTCTCCAGGCAACTGGAACATTCTAATGCCAAGGCAGTGTTTACAATACCCCAGCTTGTTCCTGTCATTAGAGACGCCATAGACAGCTCGGATTCTTTAAAGGAGCTTGCAAATGTATGTCTATAACACTAGTAGTACACGTTTGAATTTTATCTACAAAGATGGCTTTTATTTCATATTGTACTTAAGTCTCAAAAAGATTTTTTTAAAAAGGGAAAATAATCAGTCTGTTTATATCAACAGAAAATCACCGTTTTCGGCGAGAGTGAGGGATGTCGACCATTTTCCACTCTGATGCAGGATGATGGCAAAGCTTTCCCGGAAAATACCACCATCAACCCCTTGGACGATGTTTTTGTACTTCCATACTCCAGCGGAACAACCGGGCTCCCAAAGGGTGTCATGTTAACACACGACAATATAGTCGCCAACGTACAGCAATTCAGGTTCGTGTTCATGACTTCATCTGTTGTATGGTGCACAGGGGTCAAGCCTGTTTTAACATTAATTTCAATGCAACCAATATTAATTTTATAAATTATATATCTATAAATTTATTTATGGTTACATTGAAATTAATGTTAAAACGGGCTTTGCCCCTGTGGTATGGTGTATGGTTAAATCATCGCGGTGAAATGGCGTTGGATGACAAAAGTTGGGCTTCTGGTCATAATTTATCTCGCTTAGGAAGGCTGCATGTATATCCACATCTGTAATTACTCTAGATTATTACTGCTTACTTAAGAAAATCGACATTATCTTTATAAACAGTCGCATATCATCTTTCTGATTGGCTATGATGGATCTTTACTTTTTTTTTTTTTTGCAGGAAACTTCTCAAGGTAACAGAGGATGATACATCTCTGGGAATTCTCCCGTTCTTCCACATCTATGGAATGTGTCCGGTGATGATGGGCGTTTTAGTTGATGGCGGGAAATTGGTGACCCTGCCAAAGTTTGACCCGGAAATGTTTCTAAAGGCGTTAGACTCACATAAGGTAGCAATTAGTTTTATAAAAAAGACATTTTTTATAATATAAGCTGTATCAAACTTACTTCGACGCGATGTGTACCGTAATTAGAAACATATATTATGATAGTTATATGTCGAGTAATTTTATCAAGAAATTAGGTCATGCTACTCAAATTTCAATATTGTAGGTCACACAACTGCATATTGTTCCTCCAATTGTTCTCTTCCTCGGGAAACACCCAATGGTGTCTAATTTTGACTTGAGCAACCTGAACACGATAACTTCCGGCGCAGCTCCTCTGGGTGAAGGTCTCACTCACGAGGTCATGACCAGACTGAAGGCTGTCATTAGACAAGGTATGCAATAAAGACCGTGGTATATACCTTTGTTAAGAAAGGTATTCAATATAAACACCGTTTATTACCTTTTGCTATGTCAGTAAAGGTACTCTGATAAACCTTTCCACGAGTTTTATCTGGATCTCTGAAGCGTTTTACTTCTGTCTATTTTCTGTACAGGATATGGACTGACGGAGACTAGCCCTGTCACTCATCTCGACGTCATCCCTCCAAACCCAGGGAGTATAGGCTGTGTCATTCCCAACACACTGTGCAGAGTAAGCGTTAACATGTCTTATCCTTGGTTTTAATGGAAGTATAACATAATTATTCTAAAACCCTTAAATATTATGTCATCTGACATTATGTAGGGGTTAATATGGGATCTAGTACTAAAAGGCCCTCTCACAATTGGCGCACGAACAGAAGCGACGAAATATTCGTGCGACCGAAACATTTACATTTGGGTTGTAAACTGTTGCCGAAAAAATCGCATATGAAAAAGTATTCGTACGAAATTCGCACGATCTAAAGCGACCGTTGTGCTATGCAAACGCATTAAATCTTGCGAAATATCTTTCGTCTATATGCGACTTTTTTACAATGAAAGTGAGTGTTGTATGATGATGCAATTGATCGTTCGAGTGATCAGGTGATCGGACGATTGAACCTGTGCCAATGCGATTGGGTGAATGCCCACTATTCTAAGAAGACTTGTTGCAAGCACTAAGCGCATGCAATGGATGCATGACATCATGCAACGTATGCGAGAGCTCGTGCGAAGCGAATACATTTCGATCGCAAAGGGTTGTAAACAGCTCGTGCGCCAATTGTAAAAGGGCTTAAAGTATAAAAATTATCTTTTTGTATCCTTCTTTATTTATTAGGTTTGATTGATGGGTCACTGAACCATACTTATAAAAGTACTCTGTTGCAGGTTGTCAACGCTGAGACGGATGAAGATGTAGCCGAAGGTGAGGTGGGAGAAATTTGTGTCAAAGGACCCCAGGTGATGAAGGGGTACCTCAACAACCAGAAGGCTACTGACGAAATGATCAAGAATGGCTGGCTCCATACAGGTTCATATTTCGTTCATTTTACTTTTTAAATTTTGGGTTTGTCATAATCTATAATGCAGGAAATGTAAGCAAATTCCTATTTAAACTTCAGGTGATATCGGTCACTATGATAAAGAAAGAGACGTATTTGTGATTACTGATCGACTCAAGGAGCTCATCAAATACAAGGGAAATCAGGTCAGAAACGATAAATTCTTCGAAGTGTTTCAATATGCTTACCTCTTGAAACGTACATCAATGGTTGGTTAAAGGGACTTGGACACAATTTGAGATCAAAAATTTTATTTTTATTTTTTATGTATAAAATGGTTTATTGGTGCATTTTAAATGATTGATCAAAATATTAAATGTTAAAGTCAAGTTTCAAGCGAAATACAGAGGTAAGAATTGATTGTTATGTAAACAAAGTTCGAGTCTTATGGTTGTAATGTAATGTAGAGAATTACCATTTCTTAGACAAAATAACATGTAAAACAATTTAAACTAATTTAATATCTTCTTTTAAATACTATTATCAACAAAAGAAAGTTTCATTTGATTGAAATGAACACCAGTACAACGAATATGTAAAAAAAAATTACAATATTCGAGCTTTGTTTACAAAACAAAGAATTATAAATTCTGATTCTTGCTTATAACTTGATATTTGAGTTTCAAATTGTCATAGCATTATAAACTTCTATATTTATCTGTATAAACTTTGAAAATGGAAAAATAAAATTTGAAAATTTTAAGTCAAATCGTGTCCAAGTCCCTTTAAGATGAAAACATTTACAGATATGAACCATTTTTGATTTGTTAACAGGTAGCACCGGCAGAACTAGAGGACCTTTTGTTACAACATCCGGCTGTTCAAGATGTCGCTGTGATCGGACTTCCGGATGAAGATGGCGGCGAAGTCCCTTTGGCTTATATTGTGAAGAAACCAAACCAAGAAGTATCAGCTCACGATATTATGTCTTTTGTTGAAGGTTTGTGTTAGTATAAATTGAAACATACCAAACAGTTAAATACTGGATCCCCGCTCAGTAGGCATATTCGAGAAAAGACGAGGTGATCTGACTTTTGAACAGGTTTCTTTTGGTGCAGATATAATCCAAAAACCCTGTCATTTTGACTTAAAAAGAATTCCTTACCAATTGTGCAAAATTACAAAATACAAGTATCTGTTGACACAGCTTATATATTGAAGTGTAAAAATATCATTTTAAATTGGTGAACGACAACTTGACATTGTAGGTAACGTGGCGCACTACAAGCGGCTGAGGGGAGGTGTGGAGTTCATTGACCAGATTCCAAAGTCCCCCAGCGGCAAAATCCTCAGGAGGATTCTTAGAGAATCCCTACCCAAACCAGTGTAACGGGAGAGAACCTAAACAATCGCACGGACCATTGCATTTCTTGACTGACCCATTGCAATCAATACTTATATGTAGACTTTTTATTTTTCATTTTACAAATTTTATGGAAGATTTTTACTCAATGCAATGCATTTTAATTAAACAAACTAATTTAAGTGATTTTATAGGTGTGCCATTTATTAATCTTACAATTTTAATCCTCCAATTCCATGCACATATATTTTACATATACATTGTATTTACACAGAGTGCAAAAACAACCCAGTTGTATTTTTTTTATTGACCATGATAATAAAGAATTTAAGCATTGTATGTATAAGACTTAATGTTTTTTTTAATGCTGCTTTCGGATACTTTACCATGAATGATGAAACATGTGATTCAACCTTTAATTCTGTATAGTCTATTATTCCTACCTGTCATTTCAATCTAAAGAACTCATTGACAAGGTCGACGAAGTCATGTAAAGTTTTCATATAAATAATTAACATCATAAAGCAAGGTCGACAAAATGCCTGTCTCCAACAAACACAAATCTAAATTCAACAGTGTCCGATATTGAATGAAGGATGTTATATGATAGTGTCATTTTGTAAATTTTGAATTTACTGGGTGGGTGTAAAAAACAAAATTTACAACATGACAATAGCCTTATTCGACAACATGTACACATATTTATTAAGGTCTTCCGTTTCCAACGGAAGACCTTATAGTGATTGTAATGTTTCTTTTTATTATTAAGGTCTTCCGTTTCCAACGGAAGACCTTATAGTGATTGTAATGTTTCTTATTATTATTTTTTTTTTTCCTTTTTTTGTCCACAAGATTTCTTAGAGATGGCTGGATAGATTTTCTTGAAATTTTCAGGACTGATAGAAAATGATAATATCTCTAGGCGTTTTTTTCATTTTTTCAAAATTCACTTCCTGTCGTCCGTTTCCTGTCCCGCGGAAAAAAGCTATGGACAATGAGATCTCAGAAACGATAAGGACTTGAACATCCAAACTTTGAGGGATGATAGACCTATAGTTGTAGATGTGTTTAAACTATTTTGTTTTGTTCGTCGTAACTTCCGGTCGTCACCGGAAGCACTTAAAAAATAACTACTTTTTCGCATAAAATTCCTTTTCCATAAAATAAATATATAAGTTTAAAAATATGCATAGATTATCTATCCGATGTTAACTCAACAAAAAAATTCTACTTCCGGTGAGATATCTCAAATATCTCAGGTAGCTTTTTTGAAACACATTTTGTACAAACGAGATCTCAGAAACTATAAGTGATCAAACCACAAAACTTTCATAGATGATAGACATTTGATTGAAGATGTGTTTAACCGGTTTCGTTTTGTCTTCCGTCACTTCCGGTCCACACAGGAAGAGTTCAAACAAATTGAACTGTTTATCAGTTTAACTTTTTACCATTGATATTTGTAGTGTGCTGGATGAAAAATGAAGTACAAAGGGCAAGTATACAAGAAATATTGAATACAATTTAGATTGAGCACTTCCGTTTGTCCGTTTCCTGTCCCGCGTTGAAAAAGCTTGTATCAACGAGATCTCAGAAACGGTAAAGACTTGAACATCCAAACTTTGAGGGATGATAAACATATAGCTGTAGATGTGTTCACAGTATTTTGTTTTGTTCGTCGTAATTTCCGGTCGTTACCGGAAGCACTTAAAAAATAACTACTTTTTCGCATAAAATTCCTTTTCCATAAAATAAATATATAAGTTTAAATCTATGCATAGGTTATCTATGCGATGTTAACTCAGCAAAAAAATTCTACTCTCGGTGAGATATCTTAAATATCTCAGGTAGCTTTTTTGAAACACATTTTGTACAAACGAGATCTCAGAAACTATAAGTGATCAAAGCACAAAACTTTCATGGATGATAGACATTTGATTGAAGATGTGTTTAACCGGTTTCGTTTTGTCTTCCGTCACTTCCGGTCCACACAGGAAGAGTGCAAACAAATAAAGCTTTTTATCAGTTTAACTGTTTTCCTTTGATATTTGTAGTGTAATCGATGAAAAATTAAGTAGAAAGGGCAAGTACAAAAAAAATATCAATTACAATTTCATTGAGCACTTCCGTTTGTCCGTTTCCTGTCCCGAGACAAAAAAACTTGATTCCTGGAGATCTCAAAAACAGTAACGACTTGAACGATCAAACTTTGTGGGATGATAGACCTATGTACATGTATGTACATGTGTATACACTATTTTGTTTTGTTCGGCGTAACTTCCGGTCGTCACCGGAAGCACTTCAAAAATTTGTTTTATTCATTTTACATAAAATGAAAATATCAGTATACAATCTTACATATGTCATCTATATAATGTTAAATTGGCAAATAAATTTTACTTCCGGTGAGATATCTCAAATATCTCTATGTAGCTTTCCCTTTTACAAATTTGATGTCCGCGAGATTTTCGTCATTGTAAGTGATTGAGACACGAATCTTTCATGATTGATAGAATTTTGATTGGGGATGTGTTTAACGGGTTTAATTTTGTCAACTGTCACTTCCGGTTATTACCGGAAGGGTTCAAACAAATCCTGTTTTTAACAAGTTTAACTGACTTTCTTGGAATTTCATCTAGCCTGATAAACAGTAATGTACATTAAGCAAATGTACGAGAAATACCAGCTTTTGTTTTTATTAATCACTTTCGTTCGTCCATTTCGGTCCCGAGACAAAAAATATTGTTCCAAAGAGATCTTAGATTTGGCAGAGACGTGAACAACCAAACTTTGAGGAAAGATTGACATATGATTCTTCAAATGGTTAACATTTTTGTTTAGTTCGGCGTTACTTCCGGTCGTCACAGAAAGTACTTAAAAAACTGATTTCTTTTTCATTCTCGTTGTTTTACATGTAAGTAACGTCTGGATATATCATTCACAATAATTATCATATCCACTTTTTTTCTATGTGAGAGAAGCAATGTCTTACAGTTAAATTGATAAATGTATATCAAAACGGAAGACCTTTTTGTTGCTTTTGCAACAAGAGTCTAGTTATTATTCTTATTTTTTTCCCCGATTTTCTCAGAGATGACTGGATATATTTCCTTGAAATTTTCATGAATAGTAGGAAATGTTAAACACTAGGGACGTTTTTTTCATTTTTTCAAAAATCATTTCCGGTCGTCCGTTTCCTGTCCCACAACAAAAAAGCTTGTCACCTCAAGATCTCAAAAAATGGTAAAAACTTGAACAACGAAACTTTGTACGATAATAGACCTGTGTATGTAGATGTGTTTAAACTATTTTGTTTTGTTCGTCGTTTCTTCCGGTCGTCACCGGAAGCACTTCAAAAATAGTCATTTCACGTAATAAATTTATTTTCCACAAATTAAATATATAAGTATAAATCTACACATACGTTAACTATGCAATTTTAAATCAACAAAAAAATTCTACTTCCGGTGAGATATCTCAATTATCTCAGGTTGCTGGTTTAAAACACATTTTGTACCCGCGAGATCTCAGAAACTATAAGTGATCAAGGCCCGAAACTTTCATGGATGATAGACATTTGATTGAAGATGTGTTTAACCGGTTTCATTTTGTCTTCCGTCACTTCCGGTCCACACAGGAAGAGTTCAAACAAATCGAGCTGTTTATCAGTTAAACTTTTTGTCTTTGATATCTGTAGTGTGCTCGATGAACAATGATATGCAAAGGGCAAGTATACAAAAAATAACTAATAAAATTTACATTAAGCACTTCCGTTCGTCCGTTTCCTGTCCCGAAACAAAAAACCTTGATTCCTAGAGATCTCAAAAACGGTGACAACTTGAACAATAAACTTTTGTGGGGTGATAGACGTATGTATGTACATGTGTTTACAATATTCTGTTTTGTTCGGCGTAACTTCCGGTCGTCACCGGAAGCTCTTCAAAAATAATTTTTACGCATTAAATTCTTTTGCCATAGAATAGATATATAAGTATAAATCTATACATAGGTTATCAATGCAATGTTATATCAACAAAAAAATTCTACTTCCGGTGAGATATCTCAATCATCTCAGGTAACCTTTTTAAAACACATTCTGTACCCGCGAGATCTCAGAAACTATAAGTGATCAAATCGCGAAACTTTCATGGATGAAAGACATTTGATTGAAGATGTGTTTAACCGGTTTTATTTTGTCTTCCGTCGCTTTCAGTCCACACTGGAAGAGTTCAAACAAATCGAGCTGTTTATTAGTTTAACTGTTTACCTTTGACATTTTTTTGTTAGATAATTGGAAAATAATGTACAAAAGACAAGTATACAAGAAATATTTCATACAATTTAAATTGAGCACTTCCGCATGTCCGTTTCCTGTCCCGAGACAAAAAAACTTATTTCGACGAGATCTCAAAAACGGTGACGACTTGAACAACTAATCTTTGTGGGATGATAGACCTATATAAGAACATGTGTTAACACTATTTTGTTTTGTTCGGCGTAACTTCCGGTCGTCACCGGAAGCACTTTAATTTTTTTTCTTCATATTTTATTCATTTTACACAAAATGAAAATATCAGTATACAATCTTACATATGTCATCTATATAATGTTAAATTAGCAAATAACTTTTACTTCCGGTGAGATATCTCAAAAATCTCTATTTAGCTTTCTTTTTTACAAATTTGATATCCGCGAGATTTTTGTCATTGTGAGTGATTGAGACACGAATCTTTCATGATTGATAGAAATTTGATTGGGGATGTGTTTAACGGGTTTAATTTTGTGAACTGTCACTTCTGGTTCTTACCGGAAGGGTTCAGACAAATCATGTTTTTAACAAGTTTAACTGACTTTCGTGGGTGTTTCATCTAGCCTGATAAACAGTGATATACGTTAAGCAAATGTACGAGAAAAGCCATCTTTTGTTTTCATTAATCACTTCCGTTCGTCCGTTTCCGGTCCCGAGACAAAAAATATTGTTTGAAAGAGATCAGAGATGTTAACAACTAAACTTTGAGGAAAGATTGACTTATGATTGTACAAATGGTTAAAATTTTTGTTCAGTTCGGCGTTACTTCCGGTCATCACAGAAATTACTTCAAAAATTGATTTCTTTTTCATTCCCGTTGTTTTTATTAGAAGTAACGTCTGGATATATCATTCACAATAATTATCATATCCACTTTTTTTTCTATGTGAGAGAAGCAATGTCTTACAGTTGAATTGATACATGTATATCAAAACGGAAGACCTTTTTGTTGCTTTTGCAACAAGAGTCTAGTTTTCATATATAATTCGCCGTCAGAGAGTAATGGCAACAAATATATTTGTTACACTTTTTCTTTAATTAAAAATATCTTTACTATGATTTACAAAATTGATAAAAAAAATAAAACGATTTTTATTAAAACTGTTAAATCTTGGTATAAAAAATAAATATTGAACAGACAGGTGTATTTCACACAGTTAAGGAACACATAAATTTATACAGCAAAAATACACATATGTCTAATATACATATAAATGCATGATTTTTTTTTCTTTCATCACCATTTTGAATCGGAATTGGTGTTTCCTTTCAGGATCACCTAATTCATATTTTAATTTTTGTCTAACAAATATACACTAACAAGTCATAGACTGAATATTGGGGAATGCACTACAATTATAGATATTTAAAAGTAGTTGAAACAATTGCTAAACATGCGATAAAAATATGTGTATAAATTGTGTGGGTTAATCTGAAACTACAATACATGCAGCTGAAATCTTACAAAACGACGCCTTCCATTGTCATATCTCTCTTACTTCAAAGTTTATAGCAACTCACCTTCCTACTAGTAATCAATTAATGTTAATTCAGGTAATTAATAATAAATAAACGAAGAATATTAAATAGAGTTTTCCGATTTTTATGAAGAAATAATTCTCTGTCGAGCTTCTGAAGTTCTCCTTTCACTGGTCCTTCGTCTGATTCAAGTGAGAAAAAAGAGGCTTAGTTATTGTAGCTATTGGATTTCGCACGTACATATATACACATAAAATAATCACTGAATAAAACTTTGAATTTGCATGAGAGAGAGAGAGAGAGAGAGAGAGAGAGAGAGAGAGAGAGTTGTATATAAATTATCGGGAATCAAAATTTATACCTGACAAAATTGTCATGTACAAATTTTGATTCCCGATCATCTAATATTTTGTAAAGGACAGGTGCTCATAGTATAACGAACACGAGACTTACGCTGTAGGCTGGTCAACTACATCTGTATCTTCCTTCTTCCTTTTCGCCCTCTTCTCACAGACCACTATGATTCCGACCAGCAGAAGGACCTCCACGACTATCCCAATAAAAGGCCAGACAGCGGCATACTTGTCTGAAATAAGAACAAAGCCGAGTCTGAGTCTATTTCATTATGTAAATTGGGGCTTTTTTCTGGAACTCTTCTAGAAGTAAAAATTCTGTATTTGAATGAAGAACACTATCATTAACAGAGAGTAATAAGTATGTTCATTGCCCAGTGAGCAGGGGTCAAATGGAAATTCTATTCCATGAAATATTTTGAAATTGTTAAGAACAAAAGCCACATCCTATAATTTTAAAAATGAATCAACCACAAACTATTTAATATGTACAAATACATGTATTTTTAATTTTAAAATTTACATCCACCCTGTTCTGAAACAAGGTGGAATTCCCTTCATACTATAATCCCTTGTTTTGAAAGATTCATCAATTTTTCAGACTATAGTAAAGATTTTATGATTAAGCGTTGGTATCAACTAAATTATTGATCCATCCTATTTCCGTAGTACATGTAGTTAAGGATTGACAAAGGTCGTTTTATTTTTACCTCAACATTAAGGATGACAAAGAGACAATTTTGTTACACTTCTATTTTTACATCCGTCGGAAACCAACGGTCAGTCTCGATTCTCTTAGGAAGCGGGTTTCCGACGATGATATTTCTATTTTATTAATTTTCTTTTCGTAATTCGTATAATGCTACACAGAGAAAATCATATAATTTGTTGGTTGAAAAAAACTTGCAAGATTTTAAGATTGACAGCATGTATACGCTGAAATTTCAGTCCTTATGTTTGCTTTTATAATTTGAAAAAAATAGAGCAAAAATTAACTCTGAAGTCATTTTTTGCTATTTCTATTCCAACTTACAAAGGTGAAAAGCGATGAAAAATATGACTTTATATTTAAAACTTAACCAAAAAAATAGAATAACGGACATTCATGCAAATACACGGTATACCATTCACATATTACCTCCCAACAACGTACCTTTGACTCGAATCTTGATAGGTGATGACGTCACAGTGTTCAGCTCAGAACTTCCCGTACACGAGTAGTCACCCTTGTCTTCAAACTGCAAGCTCTGTATGTTTAGTACTGCATTTGTATACTTTCCACTGGCATCTGGAGACAGGGTTATTCTGTTATCTGGAGTTATAACCACTCCGTTCCTCTGCCAAGTTACAACTGGATATGGATATCCGGATACTGGACACGAGAGTTCCAGATCGTCGTCTTGGAAATAGTTAAAAGAGACGCTCACTGATCCCATCCGGGCCTCTCCTGTTGTTATGGAAACACAATTGGTTTGATTCAAAATAAAACCATTCAGACATTAATACGGAGCAAATCGTCATTTCACAGTACGCTCTCATTACATAAATTTTACAAAAGAACTGATGTGTGCGAAGTCTTATACTTGTAAAATACACATGAAAGAATCTCATGCATAACATGCCATCAAATATTTTAAATTTTGCTGAGAAACATTAATTGATCAATATTTCCATTTAATTAATATTTTTACGTATTTCAAGTGAAAATTCAAAGTTCTCTGTCAGAACAAGTGAAAGATTGAGGGCTTTAAGGCCATTTGGAACCATGCAATCTGGTTAATATAATGATGAATTAGAAATAAAATGAAAATATAAGTGCCCTATGAATTTAGACTGATTCTCCTCAACATCCACTGACCATTGAATGAGACCATCCACTGAAATGAGGAGTTGTGAGACCCCCACAAAACTATGTATTCACACGTGTAGGGTCCAATATCTGACCACTCTGAAATGTTAATTTAAACCGCATAAATTGATACATCACTGGTGAATAACATTTTCGAACAGAACATTATAGTTTGACACATATATGTATAAAAAAAACTGGTGTATTATTATAACACAGTTTTTTTCTTTAATCTGGACAAAATAAAAGAATATGAGAAGTCAAATGTACCGGCTTTTCTAATATTCAATGTACTTTCATTCACGATATGTCTTGGGGACACATCTTCAGCCTTGACGCCATCTTTGAACCACAGAGTGGCTCCGAAATAAATTGTTTCCGTGTCCATCGCTGGTATGACGTCACAAGTGAGGGTGTAGTCTATCTTGTTTTCCATTAATAGGTTATAAGTTGCATCTGTTATATTCACTGCAAATTCAATCGACAATTTGATTAACATTATGCAAAGTATTGAGGATGAAAATTCCATGTTAAGAATGAGTAAGAAAATTTACACATTTCTTTTAGAGTGATCGTGTATTCTTTAGAATTACGATCTTCTTAATTTTATTTATGCTGACATTGAGATATTGTGCAACAAACCAAATTTATATACATACATGTACCAATATGAGAAACAATGAGTACAATTATTTTTAAAAATCTTTCATTGTCATTCTTTTTAATTTCCAACAGAATTATTCTTCACTCTTTGTGACTTTGAAATATACCTTTTAAGATTCCAACATGCACTATAAACGAAGAATCATTGCCATATCTACAGACGTATGTGCCGAAGTCTTTTGCCTGAATTCTATCCTTGGTCAGTGAGACGTTGACAAAACTACTGGAGGAGGATAGAACAGTACGCCTGAAGCCTCTGTCATCCGACAGCTGGTTGTTATCTCCATCGTAAAACCTCAGCTGGGCGGGGTCAACATTGATACTGGTGTTGCTGTAGGAACAGAAGAGTTCAAAAGTGGAATTTTCTAGGAACCATTTTAGTCCTTTATCCAGAATTTGTAGATGCACTATCAAAAAGACAAAATGCCTATTGAATTATGTTTATTTTTCACATATACCACATTCATGTATAAGCAAAACCGCTGACAGAGAAGCGATTGTCAGCACAAATTAATATCACATTAAAATAACCTTTGAGATGGTGACCATTTTAAGGGTCCCGCTTAAATTAAAGAAAAGGACTCTGCTTTGCCAATTACCTTAGATCACTGCACACCAATTTATTGACAAACACTCTGTATGTGAAGTAAGCAGATAAGACCAATGGAGAGAAAATATGATCGGAAATGAATTTTGCACTGACATGTCTGGAAAAGACCTTAAAGAAACCAAAAGGAACTATATGTGGGGGAAGTATGTTTTTTTTGTAAAAAAAAAAATGGTAAGCAGGTATTAACCAGCCCCCGATGAAATTTCTCTATGATCTTGCATGTCCTTAGAATAAAGGCTATAATCTCCTTCAATCACAGTAGCAGCACGTGGATCAGCAATCATACACGTGCGAGTCAACAGTGTATGCGTCATGGTACTGAGACAGACTTTAATACTTGACCTTTGGTCACTGTGACACACGTAAGGACGTCTACAAAAGATGCTTTCTCATCTATGGGATTCTTTCTTGATATCTTGGGATAAACAGAATTCCAAATCACAAATGCATAATGCATTTCTAGTCCCCAATGATTACTTCCAATTAGGTACCGGTTAGTGTTTATTAAGAATTGTCAAAAAAATTCTTTTAGTGCAATCTTCTTAGGTGGGTTCTCTGCTTATCGTGATTCCAATACTTAACCTCACGTGTCTGTGCTAACATAACAACTGTAACCTTGTTCCCTTTACCTTAAGACCTCCAGTTGCGTTCATAGTTTCATAAATACAGCTGCCATGACCATTAATCCCCCCCCCCCCAAAAAAAAACAACATTTTTTTAAACAACGTCGTTCAGTCAAGACGTTATTGTGAACTGCAGATCCTGTGCTAAGATGAATAGACCAATAATAATTTAAAACAACATGTTAATTATAAATTATGTTATAAATTGCTACAAAAAAAAATTACTTGTCAACTGTTACATTGTCATAAGAATATACCAACACACAGCATGCTTTTAAATTATCAAAAGGGCATAAAAATGCATTAAAACGAATTTATCCTATGTGTACTTTCTTCTTATCATGCTTTCGTGTGTGTTTTGTGAAGGTAAAAATTATTCCTTTTACCCAACTAGACAGGGTCATAAATAGTATTACCTCAGTCCTGATTACTACAATACATGTACTTGCATATGTAATTGTAAACACAATTTTACCAACTAGGTGAATGCACACGACCGCTGAATTAGTTACCCTTAATTGGTTACCCCCAAATTAAACGGTTAACTTCATTTACCAGCTACAAATCAGTTGTTAGTTTACCAACTCGACTAACCCAAAACATGCAGTACAAACATTCTACCTATAAAAAAAAAAAAAAAAAAAAAATCTGTCCCGAGTTTTTGCTTCCACCACTTTTAGCTTGATATTTCAATAACAGTAAATATCTTTGTGCTCAAACTACGCTCATCCACTAATATGAAAAATGTCCAGATAATCTGTTTTGAAACGCCCCCTCTACCGCTTCAGGTTTCAATACACATCCCAAAATTGAAAGTCTACGGAGATTTTGCATTGTATCAGCCATTAATAAGCCCGGATGATAATGTTGAAAAATTGCGCGATGTATTCCGAGTGTATTCCGAATGGAGAAAAGATGTAAACATTTCCCATTACAAATCTCCGCAAGAAAATTGTTTTCATTCATGTGAAATTTTATGAGTGAAAAGGGATAACTGTTCAATGAAGATATCTTGGATATATTCCCTTTCATCGATTTCAATTGTATTTCAGTCTTTCACTGGTATGTGTATTTTTATTAAAAAATCATCAAAAATTGATGGAAGCAATAACTTGGGACAGACTATAGCTAGTTTTAACAGGGACGTATATACTAGTATATACGTCTCTGAAGCGGTGTTTGGCTTTACCAAACAACTCCCCTCTAGTATATGTTCATATGTGCATCAACTACTCAAAAAAGATCAAAGCAGTTTGATTGGTGAACAACATCCATTCTATATTGCTTTTAAATATGTAAGCCATATCAACAACCCTATACAAAACTATTACATGAGAACCACTTTCCATACGACAAGCTACAGATAAATATATACTGTTTGTTTCAGCAGAAAATCGTGCTTGAGATAGATGGTCGTGGCCATTTTTAGGATACATATTTATCTCCTTTAACTGTTTAAGGTGGTATGGGACACCTCCATATTGTGACATACTACATGTATTTAACATCCTTTCTTTCCCAATTTTGTCACCTTACGGCGTAACGCAATGGGTTAGAGCGTTCACTCCGAATCCATATTGTCATGAGTTCGAATCGAAAATGTTTCTCTTTTAAAAAATGTTTAAAACGTATTTTATGTAAAATATTGTAATAGTTGAAAATTTAAACCGATGAAAGAATTTTGATTATAATGTACTTTTATCCACATTAATATGAACAGATTGATGTCCCATTCCACCTAAAATGAGAGCTTTGTATGAATGTATTTGAAATATTCAAAATAGTAGGATTTTTGTCTTTATTACATCATAGCTTGTCGTGTAAAGTATCATATCATCATAAGTAAATCTGATGGTAACCACACCTAGCCTCCTTAAGCTACGACACAGGCATTTTTATTCTACTTCATTCTATTTTACTCATGAACATTCTCACAGCACAAATGATTTGACACATATACAATTTATATTAATTTTATTAAATAATCGGATACAAACATAATAAGTGGGAAACTGACAAAATATGGGCGTAAAAATGGGAAACTCTCCTGCTGAACTACCATCACAACAAAGTGTCACGCGCTGTCGCCATTAGGCCACGTGTAAAAAAGGGGAAACGACTCTTATTTCACAATGCCTTGAAAGGACTCTTTCCATGTAACAAAATAATAATAAATGTAACAGTAAATTTAAAGTGGGAAAGGGGAAGGGTTAACAATTTCAGTTCCTAAAAAAGTATATAAGGAAACAGGAATTTAAAGAATTGAACAATAACATTAATGGCTAATTTGAACATTAAAAAAAATCAATAAACAATGTTTACAGTGCTCGCATTTATTAATGACAGAAATGAGGGGAAAATGAAGCAATTACCACTATACATAGATACTTAACTACATGTACATGTAACATACACATATTACAAATATCAATGCATGGGCTACCTAATTAAAATGTTTTCTGACAATATGGCAGTACCTGATTTTGGATTCTAAAGACATCGATTTTAATTAGGAAATGACCCATAAATCATTTCAAACAATCATTTCTTTTATTGTTTTACTTTGTTTACTTTACATATTCTGGAGTACATACACAATTGTTGAAAAAATTTCTTTCACAAACATGGAGATCTTGCCATTTCATCATCATACTTTCTACATGTAACATACAGTGCTGAGAGTGCTCAATACTGGACCAATATTTTTATCACAACACACCACTAAACTACTGAACCAGCATCAGTTAGCGAGCGTTACACTACACACATAATAAACAACTCTGAAGAAGCCCTAGAATCGGATTATAATGTAATATCTATACACATTCTACCATTGGAATCGAATTAAAAGCTTTGCTTCATAATAAAAGCCATCCTCAAAATGTTGAAAAACACCCCATGTTTAAAAGCTCAAACAAAAACAATCAAACAGTAAAACATTCACTCATTTAGTACCATTACTCACGTATCATTAAACATTACACACATTCCCATAGTCATACACCAGTCACATTGTAGTGCGTACAATTCAATTATTATTCACAAAAATCTATTACATTGTATCTGGAAATCCTATAATATCAGAAAAACTCATAATACGAGTTACACTTATTAAAGACACAATAAACCGACCTGTAAAATTTACCATCTAACCATCAAGAAGAAGAAAAAGACTTAATACAACAGGACTTTTTTTAAATAAAAAAAAAGATAATCTTCACTTGTTCACTTCTATTGTTCCTATTTATCATTACACAAAGTTAAAAAGGAAATGGGCCATATTGTGCCCCCATCACAAGGAACCTGTATGCATTTATTATGCATATCATCAACATCATATTGATATTCTCTTTAATACATAAACCTGTTGTTGTGGCTGAAACATTGCATCAGCATACATTGTGTAGTGTGATTTACAGTGATCTGTTTTGTAGAGGCTTGATAAAATAGTCCCGAGTACTTAGGTCCTGATGTTCCTCTGCCTTACATCTTTGCCTTTGTGGTCATCGGAATTTCTGAAAAGAAGGTTTATTTTTAACTTCAGGTGTTGAGCAGTCTATATTCAGATATTGTAAATATTTTACTGTTGTTACCTAAGCAAGTTGAAAGCTGAGCCCCCCACCCTCAATAAAAAAAAACACCACACCAGAACTGTATTTACCAGTACAGTGTACTTGTATTTTAGATAGTACCCCATCAAAAGATTTTTTTTATAAGAACTGAGCTTTGCTCATTCTTAACACAATTTTCAAGCACTTTTTTTTACCCAATAAAGTTGGTTTGCAGATCAATTTTGTATTTTACTTTTGTCAAACTCAAAATTTTGAGAGCTATACATGAAATATAAATGGCACTTACACCACTTCATCACCACCATCAGCCTCATCCTCCATTTCACGGCTCCTCTTCTTCTCGTAGATGAAGATGATGACACAGAGCACAATAACCTCAGCAACGATTCCCAGGAATGGCCACAGTGCTGCAAGTTTGTCTGTAACAGAGGAAAACACAATAATAGCACAATAATCTAAGCAACAATTCCAAGGAATGGCCAAATAGCTGCTAGCTTGTTTGTACCTGAAGAAAACAAGAGGCTTCAGATCAAATTCAATTCAGTTGGTTTCCTTTCTTTGAATTATTCGAGTTGATATTCTTCTTTACAATTATCTACAATTCTACACACATGTATCGTAATTATCGGTATATCATGCAAGCAAACTGCTGGTCTTAATTTTAAAGGTCAAGGCATGTTATCTTAAGTCTTGGATAATATCGCAACAATTATATCTCAAAAAGTCAAAATAAGGAAACTAATGTCAACTGTATTTAGTTTTAAGCATTATTAGAACTTTTCTTATCCAGACAATACTGTGTCCCTTAGTGGGCGCCTTTGGTCATTAACATCAACACTAGACTGACCCAAGTTTTCCTTGAATAAACATCCTACCAACTAATCGTTTTTCATTAAGTTGTGCAAAGTAAAATCTGATTCTGTACCAATCATTCCATTAGCAGCTATCTTGTAATACAACATGCAGTACCACATGTATATGATTGATTTAAATACTGGTACATGTACATCAAACAAAAACAACACTTTACTGTATTAAAGACACATGGTGACATACAAACCCACAATTTATCAAATATTGAATTTTTACACGATTTCCACATATTTTCTATTTCATATAAAAAGACAAACTTTCAAAAAATGACGTGTTCAAAAGTAAATAAATCAAATTAGATAGAGAAAAACAGAATTAAATGTTTGGCCAACACATAAATATTGAGTTTCCCTTCCGTGTCATAGCCACACAAGCGCAACCGAATGTGAATACTGCAGCTCAACATATATCATGAGCCAGTGGCCTCTCAGTAAAACCTGATGTCTTCAAGAACTATATATTTACGAAGATGCACTCCCTGTGATACAGATTTCTTACTACAGACATCAAATAACTTCTAAATCATTTTCTTTTCTCCTCAATGTGTCAATCCCACTGTACAGTAACTATTTAAAGGTAGTCATATACTCGGCACTAAATGGGCTCAATCATTAAAAGCTTAGCTTTAAAAGATAAATATACATTCTAGCAATACATATACAAAAGAAAATATGTATGTTTACATGCTAGTTTGTTTGTTATCACCTCTCAGATGGGTTACCCCCTTGCGAAAATTATTGACAATTATGAAATTTGCCAGACGTCCGTTTTTTCTAAAAATAATTACCAATTTTGGGAAAATTAGAAATGAACATACAAAATAGAGTTTAAATATCTATTTAAGCCATATCTCATCAATAATTTTGCGCAAATTTTTGTAAGTAAGTACGCTTTATGGACCTGATGTTTCATAATAGAATACAAAAAATGCAATGCTAGTATCGCGTTTGGTAATTTTTTTACTATTTATGGACTCAAACTTAAATTCATGGTGTTTATTCTATAGATTGACATCTTAGAAAAAAGATTTGGTAAAATAAATTATATGTTGACGGATTACTTTTCACGCTATAAGCTCTAAACCAAGTAGACCCTGACGAAAAAATCCGTAAAAATCACATTTTGCTACAGTTTTCTGCCTAGATCTTTCAACAATGTTAGATATCATTTAAACATGAATTAATTGACGATTGATTAAATTCTGTCCAAACCGGTTTTAGTAAAAGAAAAAGAAAAATTCGGGGGGGGGGGGGGGGGGGGGGGGGTCAAAACAAAGAAGATATAAGCATACCTGAGATCCTGGTTAATCAGAAACTTCATTATTCATTTTACTTTAACAGAATCGAGTTTTTCAACATTAATCATATCTATCTCTCACAGAATACATATATTACCGTTCTAATTGCTTATTATTGTCATTGTTTAAAACAGCGATGTAGAGCAAAATCAATACCGGGTATCAAAAACGCTTTGTAAAAGTCGAACCAATATTGTAAAATCCGTATTATGACGTAGTGCGATACTCGGACTACTTTAAGACAGCAATCGCAATCACGTGACACTCAAATCAATGTCCAAAACAAATTGGTTTGTTTACATGTGTAATTTCCGGATGATTTTTAAAGACTTGTAAACTGAAAGGTGATGGCTTATAATGCGCGAAACCTTCTGTATAATGAAATTACGTATATTTCTTCTTATTTCCGTTTTAATAATAAAAAAGTATAAAATCTTTTTTGATAGTCACTGTATCACTTTAAATCATCTATGGTACAGGATTTTTAGTTTGATTTTCAAAACAGTTGACCCAATGACCATCTTTCAGTTTTATGGACTATGTAATAGAGAAAGTTTTCCGCCATGATTACCTTTGACCCTGATGACAATAGTTGCAGTCTTTCCGCCTGGGTGGACTAAGTTGGTAGCGTTACATGTGTATTCTCCCTTGTCTTCAAACTCCAAGTTGTTGATGTTCAATATGGCGTTAGTATACTTCCCGTCAGCGCTAGATAAGGTGATTCTCTTGTTTGGGGTTAAAGGTTGTCCGTCCTTTTTCCAGGTCACGCTTGGGTAAGGATATCCTGTCACATCACACTTGATCTCCAAGTCATCTTCTTGTACAACATTTTTTGAGGTGTCCATTTTACCTATTTTGGGTGCACCTAAAAGAAATGCAAATGACAGCAGTTTCAAAACCTCATTCTGTAAATTTGCACTTGCCAGAAAACAAAGTTTCAAAACAAGGTTTCCCTCTCTAAAAATACTGTCAAAAACAAGACAATAGCATACATGTTAACTCTACCGATTTATGCGGAAGTCTATCGCTTTTTAATTTTGTCTTAGCTTTTATTAAAAATCTACCGCTTTTTTCAAAATACATTCTTTGTTTTGATAGATAGCCATTTTGGTAAAAAATAATCTTGTCAGGTTTGAAATTAGCGTGTGACTTTCAATAGGAGGCACACACGGGTGAATGACAAGTTTATAATTTGAAACTTCGAAACTCAGGTGAACTAAAAACTATACATCGTACTAACAAAATCTGGGCAACCATCCCATTTTAAACTGATTCTAACTTTGTTGGCTATCCTAAAGAAATTATAAACATGAAAGGTAAGTGATTTTATAACAATAAAGCAAAGTCTACAAAGAGCAACAAACCATTCAATGGGACCATGGTGGAAACAGTTTCAGAAGAAGGATTGCCTACCCCTCCCCATGTCAGTTTCACAGAGCAAGTGTATGGGCCAATATCAGTCCATTCTGAAAAAAAATATACAAACTTGGTCAATTTTTTTCTAATTCTGTAAAGCATGTACAGTAAAATGATCTCTTTATTTTTTTAAATTACCAAAAATACTTTAAATTTGATATGCACATGAAATTTCCTATGATTACTTCCGTGTCTTAACTCACCTGTGTTTTCAATGACGAGCATGCTATTATTGGCTTTATGGCGGGCAGACAGAGGCTGGTCCTCTCGCGACCACATCAGTTCCTCTTTGTCCCAGGTGACAGAGTCTTCCTTCTCTACCACGTAGTTGCACTTTAATGTGTTGGTCTGTTTATCACCTCCTGTCATATTGTACTCATCTGGCGTAGTAGTAACTGAGAGGATAAAAAGAAGTTTGATGCATGCAAATGTTTGACAGTAGAAATTATTATTGTATAAGTTCACAAAATATCTGAATTCTTTATGTTAAGGGTTTCTTTAAATTCTGTGTTGATGTTTACCATTAAAAAGTTGGTTTTTTTTTTAAATTATTTTCTTTCATATCTTTCATTCAAAGTCAATCAGCTCAAATAATACAATGTGAAACTAAAGAAATTCATTAAATGCATAAAATCAAGACCTAACAGAAAGCCTTTCCCGTACTTACATCATCAACTTAAGATTGGGCAAACTTTTTTTTATTTTTTGGATTACAGATCCTTGGCCCATATTTTAGTGACTTTGGGAAAAAAATTAAAATGCACATTTTTTTTTCTTGTCCAACCACTGATTAAAGAAATAAAAAAAGGAAAACCAACCAAAATATAATCAATGTGAAAAATGCATTATCTTTAACATTAACATAGATTGATTTCATTCACATATTATTGATGTATACATGTATTTTCACTTTAAATTTAGATTGGGTTAGGAATACAATTTATGTTTGCCCAAATGGAGCCATTAATTGGTTGTTTTTTTTAAAAGAAACTCCTTGGACTTTTTTTCGATTAAAACTTTTATTCAACCATCAAATAAAAAGTTAAAGCAAGCTCATAAATGAATACGTAAGGATAAGTTTAATCTAAAAAAAAAAACACTGAATTCTAAATGTAAATCTTGCGATGACATGTTTTTTATCAATCTTTGATACAGTAGGTCTAGAAAAATTTCTTTGTTGCAGTGCATTACATGTATCTTGAAATACCAATCTTTAACATGTACTTATTGTAGAAAGCCAATGGATTTTCCCAACCATTCTAGTATTTTTGGAATATTAAAGCGAAAAGGGGTAAATGTTATATACTTTTTTATATCTAGAATTGAAGAAACTTCACACTCCTGTTGCTATTTCAATTAGTACAGGTTTTCCATTTTTGTCCATGTATACATACTTTTACAATTAAACTGTCTATTGCATGTCTTAAACCTCTTTTACAACTTGGGAAAATTTTCCTAAATCAGCACAAAAGAGCACATAAACTTTTTAAAGATTTGAGAGTTCTTTCAAATAAATTACAATTATCAAGAAAACCAATACAACTTTTAAATATGACTTAATCATGAAAAAAAAAAGTTCGTGAATAATTGAACTCAGCATCTGCAGACGGCAGGTTAGTAGTCTGATGCTATATCAAGTGAGCTACATGTACAAAGTAAAACAATCAAGTCATCATTATAAAAAAAAAAAGATCACAATACATCTCAATCTCTATATTCATTGTAAAAGTGTCCTATAAAAGACACTTGATATCAATGCTGCTGTGTGACCCTCCCTTTGGTGATAAATAAGGATATGGAAGAGGTTGCAGAGTTCCTTCATTTTTTATTGCGTTTTACTTTTTCTTTGACCTAATGACCTAATTTTTGAATTTTTAAATCCGTAATCCAATAAATAAAAAAAGTTTCACCTTATTAGAACCGTTTTAACAAGAGCTTAGACTTTCTGTGGGATGTTACCATTTCGTTTGCTCATCAAAACAAGCTGTCAGATATTGACCTCCTTTCTTCTAATTCGCTAAGAGATGCTCATTAATATTCATAGTCAGACTGTCAGACTGTCAAAACTGGAAAGATCTGCTCTGTTGTGTGAAGTTAACGCTGTTTCAGCGAAATATTCATCCTTGTGTGAAGTCGCAAGAGTGTCATTGTATTCAATATATTCATTTCTATTAGCCCATAAGTGGGCAGTTGACCATGAGTAGACCCTGCCTTCATCAAATCAGAATTTGTCATGTACACAGTCCAAGCTCTTGTTAAAACGGTTCTAAATCTATGTTAAATGTACATCTTGTTTACTATGAAAGCAAATTTGTTCTGATGTACTAAGTATTACATAAAGGTCATTTTGTTGCACCGCAACGAGTCTGCACATGTTTGTCCTATTTTTTTGACATTGAATTACTTATTAATAGAGTTGTACAAAATACATTGTACTTACACTCAACAATAGCCACCGTGACTAAGAATTTTGTTGCTTCTTGGTTGTCATATCTACACTGGTACGTCCCTGCATCTGGACGATCCAGTGATTCTTTGGTTAAGGTTGTTGCAATTTTATTGGAAGAGATCATACTGTAACTTTGCATGAAATTCCTAGTACCATCATACTCATATCCACCCTTGTCGTAAAACTTGAGCTTCTGTATGTCTGATTGGGTCAGCATTGAGGAGCTGTTATACTCACAGACCATGCTCATATTGGCGCCACTTGCAAAGACCTTTGTTCCTTTTCCAAGTATAACTGGGGATCCTGAAACAAGAATATCATTATTGTAGTAAACTGTTTCAGTTAACAATGTATTTATGCATGTAAAACATAAATTAATCAGGAACACAACAGGCCAAAAACTTCTGTCCAGGTTAACTGATCAACTAGCATTAAAACAAGACAACTCATATAATTTAGTTGTTAAACATGTTAGAGATGCAGGAACTGAATAAAATGACAAATTATGCAACTGATTTAACATGCAATTACTGACACACAAAGGTAGGTAAAACATGTATGGTGCATGATCTACTAAACAAGGCATCAAGCTGCTAAATGTGATGACGAAGACACTCTAATTACTAGTAGATTCATTTTACTCATAATTCAACCAAGAACATTAATACTTTGTATATATAATTTATAGCCATACTAGTAAAAAAAAATGCTACTAATCACCTCTTTTGGGTTGGAGGGTGGGTGGGTATAAAACAAAAATTCATATCTTTGTTTAATGACAGAAACAAAACCAAGTATGCAATAACCATTTCTTAACAATATGAGCAAGTCTAAAAGCTGACCCCGTCATTTCATTATATATCTCTGACACTCACAAAAATTCACTGTATGTTGATATATCTCCTAATTCCAAGTGTTTTGCTTGATGGCCATTCAAACAAAACAGTGTCATTCTAGCGCTGGTGCTATTTATTTTGAATGATAACAGGACTCCCCCTGTACTGATGTGTTTGTATTGGGAAACAACAAGTACTTGTCTGTAGATAAATATTTATGGAGTAAATTGATTGTCCATGCAAGCAGCTGATTTTAAATACTTCATCAATATTCCCATGACAACTGACACGCAAGAAATGTCTCTTGTAAAAATAACCTGGGGGTTTACAAATTTCAAATATATTCATATTTTTATTGATTCACATCAAAGTTAAGGGGGAAATTCATTTAAAATACCCATTAAAATTTACAAGTAATACACAGTCATATTAACATATCAATCACCAGATCCTGCTGTGGAACGTCTAGATATGTTTAAAAAAATGGATGGGGTGACATAACCCATTCCCCAATCAATCTAATTAATATCCATAATCTAATTTTTTTTTCAACACCTAAACATATGTATACAGCTGCAATTTTAATGAAGAAATCTTTTGATAACAAATGAAATGATTCTAATCACTTCTAAATTTTACTTATATATGTTGAGTTCAAAGTGCATCTCATTTCATACAGACATAAATTCTATTTCAAACACAGTTCACACATAGGTTATTAACCCAATAATCTGAATTGAAATTTTTGAGTCCAAACATAGCTCAACATCCCTTTAAATGAATCATCCATATGCTGACTATGGTGTATCACCATGCATAGACCCAAATACAGTTTTAAGTTCTCTGATTTAGACAGTGAAGTCTGAACTATGATGCGAAGATTCCTTTAACATCATATTGAATCCAGTTTAACATCAGTTCTATGTAAACATGAAGTGAAAATATTTTGATTCAAGTCATCATCTAGCTGTTAAATACATTGTGCCATTATAAGTTGTGGGTCACCTATGACATGGAAATTAAACAACATTTTTGGTGAGAGATTTCCTACACTGTTTCACTGTAACATTTCAAAGTACAAAATCTATGACCATGCATTCAGAAAAACAAATTAAGATACTAAGGAGAAACAAACCAGTTGTGTTCTATCTAGACTAAATTATGAACAGCAAATCACTAAGTTTTGACAGCTGATTGTGACTTTGAATAATGTTATGGCTCATTAGTATTGCATCACTGGTATATATCCATACCCAAGGGCAGAAATTCATCATACATGTTTTACTACCGGTAAACAATAGCTTTCCCTGAGTAAAAAAATGTAAAAATTCCCCTTTCTGAGACAGAATATTTGTTTGATAAGACACAATATTTGAAATATTTCTTAATAACTTTCCCCATTTTGACCAAACACTTCTAAATTTAGCAACATATCCAAGAGTCTAAATCTCTAATTAATTTCTATTGCACAACGCACAACCTTATAATTAAAGGATCCAGAAAAAAATTAAAGACATATTTGATGTGTACGATAATAACAATTTTGATACTTCAATCACATATCTTGTCACTTATAAGAATATTACACAAGTAAAACTACACAATGATAGTCTGGAAGTCAAACTGCATGAACATGAAATAAAAGTGGGGTAACAATAATGCAGATATAGATCTTGATTCACTTCAAATGCTCTGAATTGACAAGTTACTGCATGGGTCATTACATAAAATCTTTTTTTCCAAGCTTGGCTTTTGTTCTCTATACATATACATTACATTACTATCATTTAGCCCATTATTCTGACCATCACTTATTATATAACGATTACTTCCCCAAATATCAACACCAGTCACCACACAAATACATTTCATGTATTATAACATAGAGGTTTTAGAAGCAGTGACGACATTTCTTACTAAAATTATTTAATTTTTTTACTGTATATGAAATAATTAGCCTATATATTACACCAGATGGTGTACTGAACTATACGGGAAGGATATATTACTTCATATATATAGTATGACATTATACCCCTACTGAGATCATTGTCCTATATATCTGATGCAACTGAAAAAGAAAACATTGGAAAATACCGAATCTAAGAAATTTATAAATGAAGTGAAAATTTCGGCATCTGACATAGAATGACAAAAATAAACACACAGTGATTTGTCCATGAACTAGACAGAGAGACTCGAAGTCATTGCACCATGTTTATCAGCTGATTTACAAGCAGAAATCGACAGCGCAATATTATCGCTACAAGCTTCGTTTCCCTTACCTTGAGTGACACATAATGTTGCTGCCATTAAGGCAAACAAAACGAAAACTTTCTCTTGGATCATGGTCTTTCTGTGTCCAAATCTGCGTTGATTCTTCGATAGTTTCGGCTCAACCTTGATATCATAAATGGCTGCAATCTATTTTAGTTTACACATGCGCATACAGCATGATCGGGAATGGAAGTTGTCTGTCCTTGGTTCTAATTTATACGCTAGGGGACTTCGAGCACCAACGATATTCAATCAACATGATCAACACTGATTTCATTATATACCGATTAAAAGCACACAGTTCGTGTGAAATACGGTTAAAATGACTATAAAATGGTTTTATTACATGCATACATTGCATGTGCATGCAAATCAATGGGGCTTCAGGAGAGAAAAAGTTAAAAAGCAATACTTGAATAGTGCTTCCGAGGCTGAAAAGTAACTACATGTAGGCTATTTCATTCGATATACTCAACCTTTTTAGCTGATTATTTTTCTAAACAAACCACAGGGACTCTTCACGAACTTTTTATTGTCTTCTTACTTTTTAATAAAATCTATACCGTAAACTGGTAAAATACACATAAAAATGTATATTTTATAGCCGGAATAGAAGACAATAAGTTCGTGTACTGCCCCGGGTTCTATGTAATTTAGATAACTATGGTAATATATTCACATGACACCTTTTTAAATCAGAATAGGATACTAGTAATGGTTATTATTATAATGTTTTTCACATTCGTTACTTCAGTTCTTTCAGCTAGGGTGCACCTCTATCATGCGAGGCTTTTCTCGGGCTCACAGTTAGTCCATTAAAATTAAGGGAACCGTACGCATGCCCATTTACCCTGCTAAATATTCATTAATGTACGCAATCTCGTTCATATTATAAATACGGATGATTATATATATACTGATATATATATATATATATAGTTTGATCCGACAAATCAATGCCGGCATGCTTATTAATTTACACCATCCTGAGCTATTTCCATGATAAACTGTTTCACCTTCAGGGTTAGGAGTGGAGGCTTCCGTCGTCATGACATTTTGGGTGACCGGTTTTGTGGTGCCTCCATTTGAGTCTGTGGTTGTCCAATTTGTCTGGTCCTGGACAGTGCTTCCATCCACAGTTGGTTCATTTGAAGAATTTACGTAGCTCGTAGATGCTGATGCAACCGTCGTATCTGAAAACAGTATATATACAAAGCTGATAAATGTATTTATATGTACATGTATTTTAAGTAGTAAATATACTTTAGTACTACATGTGTATCATGAGCAGATCCAGAAATTTTACCCCCGGGTATGAAAATATTTTCGCCCCCCCCCCCTCCCCCGGGGGGCAATGATTTTTTTTTCTTAAATTTGATTTGATATGTAAAATTAATAATATTAAATTCGTAAATTGAATAAAGTATAAATTTTCCAGGGGGATGTAGATCCGCGTTAATTTGCATATATCAATTTTACAAATGGACTTTAGAATACTTAGTAACAAATAAAGGAGTAACTGCATGTAAACTAAGTTTTCCAATAGAAGTGGCCGGCGTTGTTTGATTGTTCAACCTACTGAGATATTTACTCGTCGGAATCCATATAATTATACCCATGTAGTCCGAACATTGCCAAAAGGATCTATCGTTATCTCGATATCGGATAATCTCTATCCCTACATGACCCGCTCCGACTATTTTGTGTGTGTCGGGGGATCGAGGGGGGGGGGGGGGGGGGTCCAAAGATCCCGTTTCATTGTCAGACTGAGTTACAGATATAAGATAAAACACCCACCTCCGCCATCCCCCCCTCCCCCCCCCCCCCCAAAAAAAAAAAGAAGAAGAAAGGAAACAGAAAGGACTGGTGTTTTTTTTTAATGTGCCGTTTAAAATTTCTTTTAAAACTTTAAATTGAAATTTCATTTACTAAAATGTCTATTTATTTGACAGACTTACCCGAATGTCCTCTTTGTAGATTGCCCAGAACTGTCAATAGAATTGTTAATTTTACATACACCATTGTGGAAAATCCAGTGCACGGAAGGTATGATGAGCTTAAAATGCAATGGCGTCCGGAAATTTACTCACTGCTTTGTTTTAAAAAGGAAGTCTCCACTTAGCTAACATTGATATCACATGTTTAATATGCTCAAGTAAGTCTATAGTGAATGTCTTTTTTTTTTTAAAAGAACAATTTAAGGAAACAACGCTGGTTTTTTTCTAAATATCTAGGAATACCTTAAAAGATAACCTAAGGAAGTATTTAACACTAAATCGGCAAATATTAACAATCTCACATGACGTCGTGTTGAATGTAACATTCACAACATTAATAGCAGATCCTAAACAAACTAAAGTATATCTGACAGATTGTAAGATCAAGCTCTGTAAGTACTAATACTATATATACTTTATGCATTCGACAATAACAAAATGCATTACATGCATTTTCCTTAGAAAGGTCTGCGAAAAAACGGAATTGCGCTGTGAACAAGACATAATTTCGACTTAACGAGGTCTGCAATGATCATCAATTACATGAATTACAGTACAAGCGAGTATATCTACATGTATGAGGAAGGATTAATGTGGTTTTGTGTAAGTTTGTCAATCCGATTATGCAATCGTGTTGAATTGATTATTCTGTTAATGTAACCTATGTTATTTGGAGGTTGATGCACTTCTTTTTAATTCTTTTATTTTCAGGTTCATTGATCCTTTGATAAGGGAGACTACTCTTATTAATTACTAATTGTAAAATGAAAGAGCATGTTATTGATTTCAGTTTCATGAACGTTGCACTGAAAAGGACTAGTCTCGATATTGTATTAGGGGAAAATGTTGCCATTTCGGATATTTCGGACACTAGATAAAAAAACTTAATACAAGTCTTTTGTCTTCCGAGTTTTTAAATTGATTTAAAAGAAGTTCTATTGAAAATTCGAAGAGAATCAAGCACTAGAAAGGACTACAAAGAAAATCATAGCTCCATATAATGTAATGTTGATAAAAGTGGTTTTTTAATTTTGATCTGTAACTTAATTTTGATCTGTAACTTATTTTAAATGAGTGGAGAAATGTGCATCTGGCATGTAATGCAATTAAAAAGAGTTGGTTTTCATGAACTGCTTGGTTTATCATAAACATAGCCAGCTGTCTTGGGATAATCGTTTTGAGTTTAAAGAGGTACATGGTAGAAGTGAAAGCTTGTTAAAGAATAACATTAATCGAACCTAAACGATTTAACAATACGAAAGTCGAAAATTATTACATCGTATTTGCGGTAAATTATAAAAAATTCTCAATATTATAAAATCAAATATTCAATTTAGATAATCGAGGCGTTTTTCTATTCTAATTTTTGTGGGACTTAAAATAAAGTTTAAAAGTATGAAATTGATAACGCGTACAAGCCCTATGTATTCATTATTAGTTGTGTCTTAGTCACTAACTATATTTATCTTCCATTGTTCAAAATCTTGACCTTTAGTCACCCATTTCACGCGTATAGATGCATGCTATCGATACATTACTTGACAATGTTAATGTATTAGATAAAATTATCAAGAGGACCATGGGCCACATCGCTCACCTGAGCAACAATAGGCATTATAAAATCAGCTAAATGGGGTCACACTACAAGATATATGGACAATGTAGTATGATAGATGTAGAACCTGTATAAATAAAAATGCATTTTCCTCTTGGATAATCTAATGTTTATAATCAAGTCCCTTTTATAACATGATGCTTTTATAGTCATATCATATGTTGAGCATCGCAGTTCTCAACAAGATCATACACAATTGGTTATATATGGGATATAAACCTACATCAATCACTGAACCCTTTGTGAGGCCCAAGAATCGTCCTGGGATCAAAAGAATCAGCAATATGTCAAAATATAAGTAAAACCATATATTATTACATTTCAGTTTTTGTGAACTCAAATGTTTTTCTTTGTAAAATTGGATCCAGAGTGTAGCCCAAACCTACTCCTTAAGATTTTGATTTTACCACATTTGAATCTACACTACCTATTGTTGCTTTTACTAAAGTTACAGCTTTACAAGGCAAATTGTTTTTAGAAGATTTTTAAAGATTTCTCTCTATATATTCCTATGTAAAAATTTTACCCCATTGTGCCCACCCTACCCCCAAAGGTCATGATTTGTACACACTTTAATCTATCCTACCTGAGGATGCTTCCACACAAGTTTCAGCTTTCCTGGCTGATTAGTTTCGGAGAAGAAGATTATTAAAGATTAACACTATATATTCCTATGTAAAAGTTCGACCCTCATTGTGGCCCACCCTACACCCAGAGGTCATGACTTTAACAACATTAAATCTACACTACCTGGGGATGCTACCAACCAAGTTTCAGCTTTCCTGGCTTATTAGTTTCTGAGAAAGATTTTAAAAGATTTATGCTATATTTTCCTATGAAAAAGTTCGACCCCCCATTGTGGCCCCACCCTATCGCCGGGGTCATGTTTTTTCACAACTTTAAATCTACACTTCATGATGATGCTTCCACACAAGTTTCAGCTTTCCTGGCTAATTAGTTTCGGAGAAGAAGATTATCAAAGATTAACACTATATATTCCAGTTCGACCCCCCCCTATTGTAGCCCTACCCTACCCCCAGAGGTCATGATTTTCACAACTTTAAATCTACACTACATGAGGATGGTTTCACACATGTCTCAGCTTTCCTGGCAGAATAGTTTCTGACAAGAAGATTAAGAACAGAACATGACACAGAACATGAAGAAAAGAAGATTTACTCTATATATATTTCTATGTTAAAATTCGACCCCCCCCCCCCATTATGGTCCCATCCTATCTCCGGGGGGGGGGGGGGGGGTCATGATGTTCACAAATTTGTCTTTATTTTTTTTCAATAAATCCTAATTATCTCCCCTTGAAAAAAGAGGTGGTCCTTATTTTTCACAACTTTGACTTGCCTTTGCCTAAGGATGCTTTGTGCTAAGTTTGGTTGAAATTTGCCTTGTAGTTCTGGAGAAGATCTTGATAAAAAGTTTACAGACGGACGACAGACAAAATGTGATCGGAAAAGCTCACTTGAGCTTTCAGCTACATAGCAGCTACGCTGTTGAACAGTAAGTTCATCATTTCAATAAAGTACCATAAATCTATAATGTGACTTTATTGTGATGTAATTACTGAAAAATAATGCTTACTGTGGAATCATTAGATTTCGTGGTGGCTCAATTTTCATGGAATTCATGGGTACCTCTCATCCACGAATTAACATCCTCCACGAATTAATAAATTAAGGTAATAAAGTCACATATCCTTTGTAGGTTTAAGAGAATACACGAAATTACGTCCCCGTGAACCTGTAACATTTAAGCAATCCACGAAAATTGGCCTCCGCGAAATTTAATGAGTATGTACTGTGTAAGAGATCGTAATGATTTGTATTCGATTTATATAAAACTATAATTATATGCAAGAAACCATTCAATGGGACCATGGTGGAAACAGTTTCAGAGGAAGGATTGCCTACCCCTCCCCATGTCAGTTTCACAGAGCAAGTGTATGGGCCAATATCAGTCCTTTCTGAAAAAAAATTACCAACCTTTTTTTATTCAATTTTTTCTTATTCTGTAGAGCATGTACAGTAAAACGATCTCTTTATTTTGTCAAACTACCAAAAATACTTTAAATTTGATATGCACATTTCGTATGATAACTTCTGTGTCTTAATTCACCTGTGTTTTCAATGACGAGCATGCTATTATTGGCTTTATGGCGGGCAGTTAAAGACTGGTCCTTTCGCGTCCACATCAGTTCCTCTTTGTCCCAGGTGTCAGTGTCCTCCTTCTCGTAGGTGCACTTTAATGTGTTGGTCTGTTTATCACCTGCTGTCATATTGTACTCATCTGGTGTATTGGTAACTGAAAAAAATAAGAAGTTTGATGCATGCAGATGTTTGATAGTAAAAATTATTATTTTAAGTTCAAATTTTTTATGGATGACCTATTCGTAAGTTCTGTACTTCTATACACGTACAAGGTAGATGGTTCATTGTGTCAACTTGCGTAGCTTGGGTACCCATGGAAATCAAGATACATGTAGTTTCTACTGAAAAAGGACAGTAAACGATTTAAGATGACAGTCTAAGGAGAAAAGATCCAAACAATTATGAACTACCCAAAAATGCAGAGAGAGAGAGAGAGAGAGAGAGAGAGAGAGAGAGAGAGAGAGAGAGAGAGAGAGAGAGAGAGAGGTATGCATACTTTAAGGTTGAATTGAAGTAGATGATCACGGGCTGCAAAACTCGGCAGAAAGGAGCCTTGATGCGACGCAACACGGTTAAGGCATGCAATAAAAAAATTTAGCGAATTTCTGTGCTCAAACGTGTATGCTTTTGTAAAATGCAAGTTTATTATTTTACCTATATCGTACAAATAAAATATATTGCAAAATTAAAGATGTAATACTACTATAGTACTCACCTTATACTTGTAGTTGACACGTGGTTATGGTTATGTATAACTTTGCTAATCCCCCCCCCCCCCGGGTTTCGACGCCTATGCAAAACAAGAGGCCCATGGGCCACGTCGCTCACCTGAACAACAGTTCCTTATAACACTCTGTTCATTAACATATGCTTATTCTATTTTAAAATTTAAACCTCTTTCTGGGGCCCCAGTATAGGCTCGGGGTTTATGGTTGGCTTTAACAATTTAGAATTTTCACTATTTAAGGATCCTTGCACAGTAATCTCACATACTGTGGCACTGTAGTTCTCATTTTCGCCAGCCAAGGGTTTTCGGTCCACTTTGCTCCCCATAAACCCTTGGCGGATTTCATTACGAAAACTCGGTGACAAGCTCCGTTTTATGATTGGCTGCAGCTGCGAGTAGCTGATCCAATCGCAGTGCTTGTAAATATAAACTTTAAAAGAAAACACATGTGTATGGTGTTCCGATGGGGTCACTTCAACCTTCGCACTTTCGCCTTTCGGTCGAGGTGCGAGAGTGCGAAGTTGCGAAGGCGAAGGTGCGACGGCGAAGGAGCGAAAGTGCGAAGATGCGACGGCGAAGCGCGAAGATGCGAAGGCGAAAGTGCGAAGTTGCGAAGGCGAAGAAGCGATACTACTATCGCACTTTCGCCATCGCAACTTCGCACTCTCGCCTTCGCATCTTCGCACTTTCGCCTTCGCCTTTTTATAAATGTGGAGCTCTCTATCGTTTAAAGACAATTTAAGCTGTATAAAAGGACATCTGAGGCAGGCGATGAACTTTTTAGAATTTATTTTCAACAGCCTGCGCGGATCCATAACTTTTTCTAGGGGGGGGGGGAATGGATGGTTAATTATATTTGTCGGGGGTGGGGGAGGGTTCCGAGACATATTTTGGAGATTTTATTATATATAATTAATAAAATTTAATTTTCCGGGGGGGATGAGATCCAGATCCTCTCCCCCCCTTTACTGCATGTGTGAAGTTATTAATATTGAGTTTTCCGGGGGGCGGACCCCCTCTCCCCCTCTAGATCCATACATCAGCAAGGAGTGTCGCTTAATGAAATTAGAATGTTACTGTGTTTGATCCACGGTAAACAGACAGCTGGTAAGTGACAGGAGTCTGGAAGTGCATATGTATACATTATGGCGAACAAATTACATTTTATATGGAGTATATAATGATTAGACATAGCCAGCACTGGTAAACATATACTAGTATGTCACATATACACATTAAAATATTTATAAACATTCATAGTAAGCACAATTGCCTAGCGCATGCGTACCAATGATATCAGGGATTAATCGGAAAACCTTGGCGAGTACGGTATCTGCATCAAATTCTATGTAATCGACCGAGACTTTCTGAATGCTATCAAAAAAGGCGAAGGCGAAAGTGCGAAGGTGCGAAGGTGCGATGGCGAGAGTGCGAAGTTGCGAAGGCGAGTGTAGTATCGCTCCATCGCCTTCGCACCTTCGCACTTTCGCCATCGCATCTTCGCGCCTCGCCGTCGCATCTTCGCACTTTCGCTCCTTCGCCGCCGCACTCTCGCACTTTCGCCTTCGCAACTTCGCACTCTCGCATCTTCGACCTAAAGGCGAACGTGCGAAGGTCGAAGTGGCCCCATCGGAACACCATACATGTGTGATCTTTGGTAAAACATTCGGTGCTTTGAACAAGTTGAGGCACAAGTTCTCGAGTACAATGCCTCCCCAACGATGGTCTAACCAGATCGCTTTAAAAACCTATATATTTTACTGGGATTATACATTGTTCTGCAAACTTGTCAAGGCTCGCGTGAATGCATGGGAAGTAAACATGGCGAATGTAGAAGTTGCCTATCCTGTTAGTATATTCGTTCCTGCTTATGGTTATTGCTTTTAAAGGTTCAATGAGCTCTGTTTTATTTTATTTTTTTGGTTCGCATTATTCACGACAAAGATACCGGGTTTTATGGCATGAAAGCTTTCATATAAATCGACGACTTTTTCACTCCCGGTACAGATCCTTACAAAACACTACGAATAAAACATTCCGTGCTTTCCCATGGTTATAACTTAATTCGTATTTAATAGCATCGTTAATTATGTTCCGATATTCGGTAGTCAACATGTTTTCAAGTTGTATTAATGCCATAGTGTATAAAAACCCCGTTGTTTAATTCGATTAAAATGTAAATATGCAAGGGGCGCAACTCAAGTTGCTCGCTAGATAGCGCCACCACATCACCGAGTTTTCGTAATGAAATTCGCCAAGGGTTTATGGGGAGGAAAGTGGACCGAACACCCTTGGCTAGCGAAGATGAGTAGTTCTTGAAAGGACGATTTTTCGACTTGTTTCTTATATATTTCAATGTTAAACATTTAACCCTTCTTGGTGCCACAGTAATAGTCCGGGGGTCACGATTTCAACAATTTATAATCTACAATCGTCAAGGATGTATGCTTAGTAATATCCTAAAATGTTGCATTGTAGTTCTAGAGAAGAAAATGTTTAACATTTTCCTATTTATTATAAACTTTGTAACCCGTCTGGGCCCCAGTTTTGATCAGGGGGTCACAATTTCTACAATTTAGAATCTTCCCTATATATACAAGCTTTGTTATAAATATTGGCTTTTCTGGTGCAGTGGTTCTTGTGAAGAAATTTTTTTAATATTTGTCCTATTTATTTCTATGTTAAACGTTAAAGGGGCATGGTCACGATTTTGGTCGAAAATTATTTTTTCGATTTTTATGTTTATAATGCTTTAGTAAAGCATTTTTAATAGGGAACCAAAATTTGGGTGTCATTTGTTGAGTTATAAGCGAGTTACATAGTTTACAATTCTTCGCAATGTAAACAAAGCTTTTGTTTACGATTTGAATGTTGAAGTGAAAATTCCAGTTGAAGACCTCAAATGAATGTGTTAATCATTAGGAACTGTTTATTTATGCTTAAAATAATTAAGAAGATAGACAAATCAGCTTGAAAAAGATTTTTTATCGGTATATTGAACCTATGTAAACAAAAACTGGGCACGGGCCTTGTTTACAATACGAAGAATTGTGAGCCCTGTATCTTGCTTAAAACTCATTGACTGGCACCCAAATGTCATTTGATCAGTAGAAATGCATTCCTAAAGCATTGTAAATAATAAAAACAGACAAACAAATTTTGACCAAAATCGTGACCATGCCCCTTTAAAACTCCGCAGCCTGGCTCCCAGTTTTGGTCCCAGGGTCACCAATTTTACAATTTATAATTTTCACTATATATACAAGCTTTTATGTAAATATTGGCATTTTTGATGGAGTGGTTCATGAGAAGAAGATTTTTAAAGATACACACCCTATACTCAATGCTTTGCAATATTCCCTTTTTTATTGGGAGTTGATTTTAATCAACTCTCCAATGCAGTTATCTTGCAAACCGGAAGTGAAACAGTGTTTGGACCTTAGCACAAATCATCACCGCTGACATAACTTAGTACTTGAAAATAATCGATAAATTCGATATAATTTATTCAGAAGCATTGATTTTCAAGGTAAACATGTAAATACCTTGAAAATAGTCAAATTTTTAATGGAACAAACAAATTAATTTTTTTATTTCTATGTATTCTAACGCCAGCGTTCAATATCGTTTGTATATAATTTTCCAGAAATAGTTCGATTACTGATACATAATGCATCAAAGAGTTTGATGGCGTTAATTCTTTTTTTAAATACTACACATCATTCATGATGAGTTTCCGTCTGTAGCTCGGAATTCTGGTAAGAAAAGCCCGATAATTCATTTTTTATAAATTGCGTAATTATTTAAATACAGTTTAAAAACTACTTGCCATGCGAAATTCTATTTTTTAATATAAATAATTATCAATAAAATCAACTTTCCTCAGTACTTCTGTACTTTGATTCTTAATCGTTAAAACATAGAGCTGAGCCCCTTTTAAAAAGGGTTAAGTCCTTTATTTTAACAATTTACAGTTCCCTTCCATAAGAATGTCTTGTACCAAGTTTGGGTAAATTTGGCCCAGTGGTTTTAGAGAAGAAGTAAAAAATGTGAAAAGTTTACAGACGGACAGACGGACGCCGGACAACAGGTAATCGAAAAGCTCACTTGAAACTTCGGTTCAGGTGAGCAAAAAAAAGTGTAGTGTAATGATGATGTTCATTTTTTATGGCTATGTAGGCCCTTTTCATAGTTATAAGGTTTTTTGCCCCCCCCCCCCCCCCCCCCCCCCGAGAAACTGTATAAAATAATACGTTGGCTACAAGCTAGATAGTATATAGTCTCAATTAGTGTATTATAAAAAAGGATATTTATTTATTTAAAGAAAACTCATGCATAATATCAAAGATATCGTTTTAATACCAGATTGAGATACATGCACCACGGAACAACCCACCTCATTAAAAAACGGTGAGAAGTGTCTTTATTTTATGTTGTTTTAAAAAATTCAAATCTTAAAATCTTAATCACAATGTCCTCTATATGACTTACCAAAATTTTCTCATTGTAAATTGCCCAGAACTATCTGCAGAATTGTTAGTTTTACACACACCATTATGGAAAGTTCAGTTCAACTAAAGGTATGACGAGCAATTGCGCCCGGAAAATTTAATTATTTCTTTGTTTAAAAAAGGAAGTCCTTTAAAAGGAAACCCTATAAGATTGAAATCATTTGTTAATGCTTAGACTAAGTCTCATATGAATTTTTGATTTTATCCAGTGTAAAATTTGTATTTCAAGAGTTTTATGATTATTTTAAGTTCCCCCAAAAACAAAATGACAAATTTAAGGAAGAAAACAAAACCGGCATTTCAATCTCTGTGAATTCATTTTAAAAATAAATTTAGCAGAGGAAGACGCATTTGCCAATTAGTATTTATAGCGACCATAGCTAATAGCTTTCACAAACGTTTTGTTGAAAGTGACAACATCAAGCACTGAAATCTGAAACAAGAGGCCCACAGCCTTAACGGTCAACTTGATAGCCTTTTAAAAGATACATAAGGCTGTTGTATATATATATGAATTTTCTTTTCAAACCGTTGAAGCAAATGATGAATTTCTATTAACAAAAAGTAATATATTTTAGGAAGTATTCTTAATTAATTCAAATGGGATTCTCAACGAGAGAGAGAGAGAGAGAGAGAGAGAGAGAGAGAGAGAGAGAGAGAGAGAGAGAGAGAGAGAGAGAGAGAGAGAGAGAGATTGTTGTTAGTATAAATGTTTCGTCTCTATTGACCATATAGCATGCCTAAATACGCGAAAATCTAAAGCTGAAGAAAGAGGTCCTTTTGTATGGTGGCACATCTCTGTCCATTGTGTGCAAGTTATTTTTCTACAAATATCGTTTAAATACAAGTAATCAGCAGAAATAACTTAAATATCCTACAGAAAAATCAAGTATGTATATTTTAAATGTATATTTCAAATCAACGTTTTCTCGCAGAATTTTACTTGATGGACAAGTTACTTATTTGGTATACGTTCTACTTCATATGTGTACGAATATATCACCAAATTAAGAAATTGGGATTAAGATCACCTGCATCCTAGACTAGCGCTGGATTCCATTACTAATTTTGTAATATGACCTCAGTAAATGCTTATTAAATCTTATCACAGAAACATATACATGTAAAAAGAACTATGATTATACATGTATATCGATATTTGTGTTTACAGTAGAGAGGGTAAATACAAGTCATAAAAATGCACGAACATACAGTCACACATAGTAAAGTCTATTTAAAATGCGTGCATGTAAATGAGCAAAATCAAATTCAGACCCCAAGCGGTTTTTACTTATTATCAACTAAAGACTTTATGAAATTTTTGTCTGTGTACATATACTGTAATTTATTGGTGTGTGAGTTTAAACAAAATGAACTCTAAAGTTCAGCTAGGCTGAACGATTTTTTGGGGGTATGGGTTGTAATGATATTCAATATATTTTCATATTGCATTTACAACGACTTTACCTTAATTTGTTCGCTTAATTAAAACATCAGGTTTTATTAATTAAAGTGATAAAGGATTTAAGAAAATGTCTCACGAACCATAAATTTAAGTTTAAGCTAGGTTTCCATATAGTTTCATTTGCTGAAACTGGATTTTTCATCCAGTGCATTCGAAAATGAAATGAGCATTTAGAAATATCATGAAAGAAAATGCTTAGAAGCTGGTTTACCCATATTTTGATGGGTAATTTTATCATCGATATAATCCTTATTATCAACTAATGCAATTTTTGTCTGTGTACATGAAAATATATGTATTGGCGTGGGATTTAAATTAAAAAAAAAACCTCTAAAGTTCAGGCTGATGGCAACAATTTTTTTTCGTAGCAACTAATCTGTGCTTCATATACAAAAACAACAACAACAAAATTATGAGAAAAAAATTAAATGAATAATTCATGCGTTGCGCACGCTTAAATAATCTAATTTCGGATAAATTGTTTTCAACGTTAACTGTTTGACATTTACGCAGCGAAATGAATTTCCTGCGAAAACTCGATGTTTACCACTTTCCGATTTTTTTTAATTCTATATTACCAAATGATTACATGAAATCTTAAGCTATTGGTTCATGGTTTGATCAGCGGTAAGTTAGTTTTGTTTAATATTTAATCTGAAGCTGCAAATGAAAAGTTGGAACAATTTTCTATTGACCATGATCAGTCTAGACATGCTAGACGGGACTCCCAAAACCAGAAATTACTTATATTTTTTTTTTTAGTATATACGTCCCTGCCAAAACGGAGTTAACCCCCAAAACGGAGTCTTTGGTGCCATCATGCATTGCGGTAAAAAGGCATTTCTAATGTAAACAACGTATGAGTTATGCCCCTTAGTTCTAAATGGCCAAAAACACGACAAAAAATAATCTTATACTTTCAAAAACATTTCTGAACGTTTATGTTTCATATTTATGTCACATGTTCATAACTGTTTACTTGCATTACGTAAGATTAATTTTTAAAATGAAAAATTCACCTATATCTTCAATCGCGCATTTATAACTATAACTTTTTAGAAATAAATTAAATGCTTGGATTTGATTATTTATCATTGTTTGTTAAAGTATTTAGTCACATTCAAATCATTTTCAGGCTTAATTTTTCAATTATCTTGAATAATTATGTATTTAACATGGTTTTCTAACATCGGAAACGCTGCAAGCGATTATAATTGTTTTGATGATAATTATCTGTTTAATTTAATGAATTATTGTATCTAGAGTGACAATTTGTTTCTTTTTCTAGGTTTTTAAACAATCAATCCTATTTTTTCAATACAAATGAGACGTTTTTAATCATCGCTAGAGCAGCCAGTTTTTGTTAGTAATCAGGGCTCTTTTTGTTTATGCACTTATCAATTTGTGTGTTTGGTGACTTTAAATTGGAATACAATACGAAAAAAGTACAATTTAATGCAATTTACCTTTCAGTAACGATAAATTTCCGCGTAAAACACAAGAACATCACTTTTTAAGCATCATCCAAACATCGAACTTTGGAGATAAATAACTTTCTAAAGTGCAAATAAACCCCTATTTCGTGCAGATACAATTGATAGTAAATTATATCCTGGGTCTTTTAAAACATGTTAGAAGTCTGCAAAAACACATGCAGCACTTTGCAAGATGATTTCTTGTGGACCCCATGGTTTTATCGAAAAATCGCCATTCTTTGTACAAGTGCGCATGCATAGACTCCCAAAACGGAGTCCAAAATACTTGCAGAAATTTGCTTCCGTTGACTCCGTTTTGGGAGTCCATCTAGACTGATGATTAATAAATCCTAAGATTTCTCTTTTGAAACCAAAAGATAAAACATGCCAGATTTTCCCATAATAAATCCCCGTTTCTTTCCCATCAATTTCTCGTGATAAAATCATCAAAAAATATCGAATAACCGTAATCCGCGTTACTAACTGAAATCTTACAAAAATCAAACGTCAGTTACGAGTGTGGGCATTTACTCCAATTTATTTTTCATATTTCAAAAGAACTGAATATTATTCGTAACTTGATTTGAATACTTTTAATCTGCGATATGCTAATTTTTTAATCACTAAACAAAGAATGCAAGAAATCTCAGTAAACCTAGACTCTCAATTTATCTGAAAACTGGTCCTTGGCGATAACTGGACCAGAACCAGTATTCGTTTCCAACATTTTCTTGATTATTCAATATTCATTAATACCTAAGAGTCAAAAATATGTATTCAGTGGCAAAAATGACAAAATCCCAATAATTTTTCTTTGAAACGCCCCGTTTACCTAATCAGGTCTTGGGAGATTCTGTATTACAAATATATCCAAGTTTTGCATTGTAATTCTGTCTACAGTCCCAAATTAAAAAAAAAAAGAAAGACCAACAGTTTTCTATTGGTTATGTATCTTTGTATCTCCTTCTTTTCAGAAATAAAAAAAACAGCAGAGATTTCTTTGAAGTACCTGTATGGAGATCAACCCAGATACAGGAAGGCAGTTTGTGATGTTGCTTCATTCAGGAAAAGGAATTCTATAGCAGATCATTTGTTACCAATCTGAAATAGGCTTTTTCTTACAAAGCAAACAGAACATATTATCGTTGAAGAGCAAAACATCTTAATTGACCGTTGCCTGCTGGCATGTAACTTTCTCTGTATCTGAACATTCAAGCAGAAATCTTTGATGACTCGCTTTCTGATCCAGGATTTCAAAATGCCAACGCAGACATATGAATTGACAATGTATACAATGTTGTGTATTTCGGCAGTTGTTTTCATATTTTTAGTGGGAGCAGTAACTTTGATTCTCAAATGTTCAAGACTGGTTCATTCTGCATTTCTGTATTTCATCAGAAGTTTGAATGGTTCTAAAGCTCAGGATGATCAACATCATGAAGGAAAAGTCGACTAGTTAAAATTGACCAGATCTGAATTTGTATCAAGTGCAATTTTATGTTAAGGTCAAGATGTAGTAAATGAAAGGTGCCTACAAATGATGCTTCATAACAATATCTTTGTTTCATAGGGTGTACCGGGGCTTAAATTTTTCGTAAATGCAATAAAAAATCTTGTTTTAAACAACCATTTTCTATGAAGTAAGAAGGATAAAAGCAACATATCTCTGAGTTTTGTCCATTTTTGACTAATGAAATATATCTAGAATGCCTACAGTCTCTCCAAAAACGGCATTAAACAAGCTCTTGACCTCCTCTTAAAAATGATGTCAAATTGAATAAAGGTACCGGGATTACTTTTCCCGTGATTAAATATCGAATGTCAAAATATTGTTTTATTTTCTACTTAATTACTTTAAAGCCGTAAAATACGGGAAAAGATTCATCAAATCAATTATGACGTCATAATGCATAATGGTTCCAGCACCAAAAAGATACTCTGGAATCATTTACTAGATCTTGACCTTAAAACTATTTGTGTTCATTTCAATGGTTTACCAGTGTTTGTTTTTATTTCATTGGTTTACCATTGTTTGTGTTCATTCATTGGTTTACCATTGTTTGTGTTCATTATTTTTGTTATCCTTTAGGGAATTAAAACAAAATCCTGATGCTGTGTTATATTTCTTTATTACTGTAGACTTGTGGAAAACATAGGCACCTGATGTTATATATTTTTATCATTAGATAAAAGATATACCCTCTATTTAATAATATTAGTTAGGGGGTTATATTTTTATTACAGAAAAAAAAATAGTACATGTAATAACATCATGTGCCTGTGGGGGGGGGGGGGGGGGGGGGATTTAATGAAATTCACGTAACGGTACTATATTAAATTCACATTTTTGAAAAGGTTTATTCAATGGCTTAATTTTATTGATAAGCACATTTCTGTTTTGATCTTTGCCAGTCAATATGTACACAAAAAAATGAATAAGATACTGACTAGCTGCAAAAGAAAAAAATTAGATAAAAAAACCCAGAAATGCCTACATTATTTTTATTTATTGCTTATGGGGCTAGATACAGATGAGTATCCTCCCTTAGGAGAATGAAAATCAATTTACAATTATTATAAGTTGAAATTAAATCATACAGGACTGAAATAGAAGCATTTAGTTGTGAAACTTTGTGACCAAAGTTTACACAGTACTGAAGAAATAGGTTGAGTGGTCAAAATAAATGGTATGTAAGTACATGTAGCCTATATAAAGAAGAAAATATAAAAGGGTTTTTGATGTCCCTTGGCAGAACTTGTATTATTTTGTTTCACATTTTGTTATTTAGTTCATTTGCATCAAATAAAGGAAAACACCTGTTCCTACTTTACATACATGTACTTAAATTTGCCATTTGATGAATGAAATTTTATTAAGAGAAAAAGAGAGAGAGAAAGTAAATATAAACTGTAAAATCCTTTTTTGGTGCTTCACAGAGGTGACGTGGCGGTGGGTAGTGATCATTCAGAGAGTGAGAGAGAGAGTAAACAATGTGCTTTCTTTTATAAAAATAAAGCTTCCCACAGGTTTATACATACTTGTAGGTAGTGCAATAACTTTCATTCAACAACCGAAAAAAGCATTTTATGGAATAAAAGGACATTTTTCTCATAATGAAATAAAATTACTCAAAATGGGTCAACGTAAAACTTACATTTCTTACATTTTTGGTTGTCGGATAGTGGAGTTCTTTATTATTTGTTTCCAAAGACAAAAATGATTAAAATTAATAATCGCATATGTATTTCTGTGTATTGCAATAAATACATTCATTGAAAGAGGGGTTTTCAGTGGATTATTTTAATGCAATACACATAAAAAATACTTCAGATTACTAATTCAAAAAATTGAAATTGAAAAAAATAAAGCAATTTGCTGCTCCTAATTAAAGAGCTAATTAACATGGTATAATTTTTAATCACAATAATTACTTTGCACTAAAAATAATACTGATCAATATTTTGGGGGCCCCTGTCACAGTATCAATGTACGTGATATCTCTCTCTCTTTTTCTTTTTTTCTTTCTCTCCTTTTTCATATTTCCCGCCAACCGTCATAATGATAATGTGACTTGTTTATAAACATTGTCCAAAATGGTAGACGAACGTGTTGTTCATAACAGACGAAAATGAACGAGTTTCGGTCCACAGATCCAGGGAGGAGACTTTCGAAGCTACGGAGTAAACTTCGTGAGTATCAGTCTTCCTTCAATTGTCCTACTGTTGATTGGTAATACTAATATTTACATCGAGGCTAAGCTACTCAAGCAGAATGTGATATTTTAGTGAAGAACGAATGCTGTTCATTCGGGTGTTATGTTGGTCATCGGTGCATGCATAAACATACAAGCATTATTCATGTCACGTGTGTTTGATAGTAATATGTATTGTCTTTAGGAATGTACTCGGCATTGCAACGTTATATACATATACATATTGTAGTTACTTGTATATCTGGTTTTATATAGGTATACGGTACATCAGTCAGATGAGTATTCATTATATTTATTCAATGGATTAGCTCATTATAATTTGTAACTATTGTGTGTCCAAATGCAACATTTGCCTATATGGGAGTAAAATATGTGCATGTAGATTTTCTAATTGTCATTAGGACAACAACTAGTTTAAAATAGAAATAAATTGAAGGGAAAAAAAATTGTGACTCTATCTTTGTATACTCTAAAAATTATATATGCTAATATTGTCAGACTGTGCAATGTAGTTTTTTTTTAATTATAAAAACACAAAACGAAAGACACAAGTCTGCATGCATTACATGCACGGATCTAGGAAGTGAAATGGGTGGGTGGAGTGGGAGAGGGGGGTATATATATAGACCCCTTAAAAATTCAAATTTTTAAAATTGATACAGAAAGTTATTTAGAATAGGCCCTTGAACCCCAGGTTGCAAAATTATCCCACAGAAGAGCTTCGATTATTTTTCACATCATTGAATGAAATGTTGAATTAATTTTTTTTTTGCTTGAATAATAAATTTGTTACAAACTTGACTTCAAAGCAAAATTAATAAATGAGAGTTATTCTTTTAAATATTGAAGATACCAATTGTGAATGTCATATCTCAAGGGAAGCAATTTTACATAGAAAAATAATATACACAGGAAAATAGTAATATATAAGGGCAGTTTACACTTTACATGCAACAAGCGAAAGATATCTACTGGTATACTGTATTAATTCATTAAAAAAACCCAACAATAAATAGATCTAAAAATGACAGTAATTTTAAAGTTGATTGTATCAAGAGAGGGTTACACTTTGATATTGATCTAAATAAGTATCTCAAGTATGCAGGAAGTATTTGAAGGCATTTTTTTTTTACATATACATGTATTTAAGCATGATTTTCAAGTAGATGAATAATTTTTTTTCAGAGGAAAAGCTTGATCATGGTACTTATTTTTTTGTATAAGGACAGATAATAGCACTTATCACATAAAACAGCTGAAGTAAATCAATTGAGATATAAAAAATGGAAATAGACAACCCATATTGCTGAGAGTTTTAAAATATTTTTTTCAATAGCAATTAAAGCTTATGAAATAGCATTGTTCTACTAAAAGTACAGTTCTCCTTTGTAAAATGGTTAGCAGCAGCTGCAGAATTTATAGTAATGAACAGTATGATTTAATATTCAGAGATTAAAATTAAGAAATTATAAGGAAAGAAGAAATTGAAAACTATATAAATTATAAATCTTAACCTTATGTATGTGTTGAGAAAACTAGACAACAACCAAAAAAACACATTGATTGACAATAGATCTACACTCATAGCTACTTTGGATTACTTAATGTCATGCAAAACAGGAAACTTGATCATACACGTAACCGTTCACAACATGTCACTGTAATTAAGTGTTCAAAATGATTAAATTATGAACACATTAAGAAGTGGCACTAGGCTAGGATACATCAGCAGAACTTCCAAGAAACCCGAGGACTGTGGATACATAGGGTCTTTAAGCTTGCTAAAGTCACGATCAATATCATATGCTTGGACAACATGCAGTGATCTCTCTCTGTGTCGCGCAGTATACCCAAAATGTTAAAATATTCAGCAATTAAGTAAATGAGAAGATAGCCCAAAGATTCATGTCAGCTGAACACTATGCCGATGTTAGAATGTAGGGACTCTCGCTTCAGCACAATATTCTTAACCACTGACAATAAAGGACAAAATTGATGTTGTTATCTTCGTTATGGACTCAGGTATAGTTTGGTTCACTGCTAGCAGTATTGATGTGTTAATACAAATGTATATCAATAGATGTCACCTGTTTGTCTTGTTGGTTCTGGATGTTTATCTAATCCACATCTGTTGACAAATGCATGTATAATTACATATAAAAAGTTAATTTGTATGAAGTGTAGAATCATGCAGTGAATTATGGAAACTAACAATAAAGATAGTAAGTACCGGTATCATTAAGTCTTCATGACAACAAATGTACCAATAAATATATCTCTTTTCAAAAGGAAAAACTCTTCTTTTTAAGTTTGTGCTCTAAATGAAATATTGCAAGTGATAAATACCTATTTTTGTGGAATATAATATTAGTACATGGATCATATTAAATTGGACATGTGCAAGTAAGTATAACTACCAATACAATTCTCAGTGTTTGCAAAAGTTAGAAACAAATGAAATTGAATCATGACAAATTTGAGCTTTCATAATAGATTTTATTTCAAATATTGTAATACATACACCATTAGCTGTTGAAACTATTCATGCTGGAATGGATGCAAATCATTTTGTGACTCTAATAGTTTCTATTTTATACATACTGGTAGTATTTATAAATATATCTCTTTTTTATAATAATGAATCGCTATGTACAAATATCTACTTTTTCTTTAATAATTGAGTCACTGCAGGTTCAATATGACAAAGTCATCCACTTAGAGAGTTTGATATGATTATGTGTTCATCCTGTCAGGCAGCTTCTCCAGTCATTATAAGATGCAGTTGACAACTTAATTAGCAGTACAGATGCATGCTGCAAAATATTAGTATTAATATTAACAAGAGAGCTTGACTTGCAATCAATATTTTTATCCCTGATAAGTTAATGCCATTTTTTTTTATCATGACACATGGGACATGAATAGGAACACAGCTTTTGTCCTATTCATCGAGTTCAGTGTACAGTTCTTGCACACACCAATGTCACACAAACCAACAGATGCTGTCAGCAATAGGCCCCGGCAGCTCCAAATGTCAGTGTATTGTAACAATTATGAAATATTGATAACTTGTTAACAAGATGTGCATTACTAACTTAGTGACATATTGTACATTTTTATAGAAGTCTCATAGGACTGCTGTTAGTTACAGTTGTCTCACCTACTTTACATATTAGATGATTTAGCAAAAGCTCATGCACTCCCATTAATCTTTTACTTACATCTGCAAAGACAAGTTATCTTGTTATTGCACAGATTGGTATTCGAACCAGTTACTGGTTCTTTAGAAATGACTCCTTGTCCACTTGGCAAATTGCTGCTTGATAAGGCTATAGATATCCTATAAGCTGTAATTTGTGTAGGACTCCATTACTTTACTACTGTAACTGTTTCTTTCACTGCAGCCCCGTTGTTGTAATCAAGCTGATATCTGTAGTCAGCAACTAGTATACTGGTCCGATTACTTATTACTGTTAAAAACATTGTAACACCATTATATACCAGGTACTTTTGTACTTGTTACTGTTTTTTGCATCCAGCCCTGCCGTTGTTTAATAATGAGTAGAAGCAGTCTCTCTTAGTAACTGGTATAGTGACTCCATTATTTACTCTGTCCCTGCAGCCCTGCGGTTGTTTGGTAAGAAGTTGATCCCCACCAGTCGTCTGGTGGCCTCTAGCCATGTCCTCCACAACACCATCCCCACCCAGGACTGTGATGTCATCGTCACGTTCCCTGCCGACACGGACACCACCACACTCATGTGGATCCTGGACCGACTAAGAGCCCGCTCCCCCTACCTAGTCATCCATATTCGTCACCATAGCAACACCAAGGGGTCCATGTTTCATCTGACTGCGACATATGAAGGGTGAGTGTTTTTGTTGGATTTAATTTACGTGGTGATAACATAGTATCACATTTGTATATGCTTTGCATACTAACCAATTTTTAGCAAGCCTGCTGAGCTTTGCCTGTTTGTCACTTTAATCTTTTGTGATTATAATTTTTAATATTCAAAAAACGAAAGGCTTAAGGGTAATTTCTTAAAGATTTTTGTAGTCGGAAGTTTATATACCTTGGTTGAAATATATTGGAGAGACCTTAAATTGAACGAGATGAACTGTGAAAAAAAAACATGGTAAAAGTATATTAATATTAAAATTCAAGGTCATTGATTTAATTGAGATTACATGTTTGTGAAAAAACATTTTGAATTGTTCTGTTAATTTGTAAATTGTCATTAAACATAACCCATATCAGTTGTCATGAAATCTTTGGAATTGAACACCTAAAACCTATTCAGGATCAAATTATACAGTGATATATACCCGGCCAAGAGTCAGTAGAACCAGTCAGATTGTATGGTGGTGTCAGATATAAACATCCTGATAGGTAGGTGAATATATGAGAGGGTTAATCGTTGTCTTCATTGCCAGGCCATGGTAGATGGAGACAGACACTTAGGAAGCCACTGACTTCTTGCTGTTGAGATACAGACGTGTGATATTAATAGACGATTGATATCCCCGGCCAAAGAGCAGAAAACTTAGTGACATCTGGCAATGATCATTAGATGCTTTGATAATTAATTCCCCAATCAGCATTTCTTTCATCCTTGCTTATTATATTTATGAGCTGGTAATTTATACATTACTTTTGATAGCAGCTAGTATAATCTTTTTCTTATTTACTGAAAAATTTAAAAAGTTGAAGAAAAAATAATGACTTCAATAAATTTTGAATCAAAATTGAATTTTTTCAAAAGCCAAGTTAGTTCTTTAAACCAAAAATCACCAGTAAGTTTTAAAAAAAAAATTAGCAAACATTCAGATTGATGAAAAAGATATCTTTGATTTCATCATTGATATATATGCAAGTTAAACCAGTTTTTGGGGGTTATGGTAGAATTGGGATAGATATCCTAAATCTGGATCAGTGCTTTCTTAGCTGCAAGGGGGGAAGGGGTCAGATTAAAAAAGAAATTGGAGAGGGCAACATTATTACAGTTAGTGCATCTAGACACTAAATGCACATTTAATTTACTTCAAGGCTTCTTAGAGGAGCAGAAGAGCTGGGAATTCAGAAACTTCTTAAGGAAGACTTGGGAGGAGGAATGAAGGAATTCACTTTCGAGGAGCAGGAATGCTTTAACAACATAGAAGATGAGAACCAGTTTTTCAGTAGTCAGGAGAGACAAAGCATTATACACCACCTGCTGGACAACTTGAGAGCTATCAAGGGGGAGCAACTTGGGAAAGTGAAATTTGTAGAGGGTCAATCCATTGGTATGTTATTAAAGAGTAGCCCCTACAAGGTGTCAATCAATCAATCAATCAAATATTACTAGTAATCATAAATTCATTCAAATGAAATTTTAAAAAAGTACACCGTTTGACCTCAGTTTGATGTAGTAGATGTAGATAAAGCCATGTTACATGTATTTATTTCAGCTACATTTCACATACTGTTTTTTTTTAGTTCCTGTCCTGCAGTCCAATAAGATTATCTCTGAGGTGTTCCCCCTTCACTGTACGCAGTCTATAGAGGAACTGAGGAAAGACTGGGTCCAGGCCTTCTTCTCTCCCCAGCCTCTGGGTCAGTTCCCTCCCCTTTATCGAAATGCACAAAACAAATTAATGGAATTAAGTATAAATCATAATCCATATGATGAAAGTGTCATTTTTTTCTATAAATGTACATATGAATGTACATACAAATATGTTTTTCTTAAGACATAAAAGGTCTTCTTTTCTATCCTTTATTTTCTTACTGATAATAATGTGCCTATACGACATGTATTAATGATGTTGAAGACAAGATCAAGGATTACTTTGGTGTGAAGATCGCCCTGTACTTTGCCTACCTGGGACATTACACTCTGGCCCTGTGTATGCCAGCCTTTGTTGGGCTGGGGATCTGGATCACTCAGTGGCAGGCTGACCAGGTCAGTGCAGGGGTTCTCTCCCCTCAAGAATACTGCAGTTCCTTCCTTTAAAACTATTATCTTTTACCTTTGAAGTAACATTTTTAAGGGAACCTAATTCACAAACAATTTTTCTAAGAAATCCATAAAACTTGTGTTGAGGAACTTCAACAAAACCACTGTAAATGAAAAAAAAAATATCAATCCTGTTACCTAATTGTACTAGTATACCTTTATTTACAATTGTTGACATTAAAAAAATAAATTGTTAAAGTTGGTATGGTTTTTTGCAATTAATTGAGATAGAGTTTTATTCACTTTGTTTAAATACAAGGAGTGGGATGATGAACTCTTCATTGGTTTCGCTTTGTTCAATGCTTTTTGGGCCACCCTGTACCTGGAGCATTGGAAGAGAAAGAGTTGTGAGCTGGCCTATCATTGGGGGACCTTGGACTCCCAGAGGGAGATGCTGAAGGACCCCCGCCCCCTCTACACAGTAAGGCACTTGGGCACAGACTTATATTGCTTGTCAAAGAATTTACTTAAAAACTTAATCACTTACAGGTATCTGTAATTCAAAAGCAGACTCATTTCATCTATATTTGCTTTTTTTTTATGTCTGTTTAATTATTGAGATTTTACCTCAGAAGTTATTTGCTCCCCTAAAACCATTATAGAGGACCAATTTTATCAATGATGAATGCTAATCAACGTTTTCTTGGCTAAGATAGGAAAGAGAAAAGTGGTTTCAAAATTTTTATGATTCATAGTAGTCACTGCAAAAAACAAAAATGCATGCTGGAAGACCAGTCTCTAGATTAAAATTCTTATAGTCACTATAGTGACTGAATCATGAGTGGTGTGTGTTTTAGGGTCGCCTCGAGGTGAGCTCAGTGACCGGCCGATTGGAGCCGTACTACCCGTCCTGGAAAAGGAACCTGTTCCGATACTTCATCTCCTACCCCGTCATCCTCATCTGTCTCCTCTTTGTGTTCATCACCATGCTATTGATATTTGAGGCAAGTTAATGAATCCCTTAATACAGGAGAATTTTGGTATGGAAGATTTTTTTTCATTATTTTGTGAAAGATATTGTACTCATTTGCATATACATGTATTGTCTTTACCAGCAAATGCTATTAGATATGTAATGCTTCATTTAGATTGTTCATAAGTCAATAAACTTTTTATTAAAATCTAACAATAAACAGATTTCTTATTATTAGGTCCAGGAGTGGATTAACTCCCTTGTAAAGAGTGGGGATGTTCCAGGGTTTTTCTCTTTCCTTCCAAAGATCTTGCTGGCAGTATGTATTGGAATTCTAGATGAAATATACAAAACTATAGCAAAGTGGCTGAATGATTGGGGTAAGCTAGCTCAGTTGTTTCCCTTTTTTAAATGCCTTTTAAAGAGAGCTTTAATTGAGGCTAATTTTGTATTTTAATTTTTGTCAGCCTTTTAGAACCAACTCAAAGTTTTAAATTTGCAGAAAATTACAGAATGGAAGAAACTTATTGGAATCACCTGATTGTCAAACTGGTGTTGGTAAGTCTATTCTGCTGGAATTTTTAAAAGTCTGAAGTAATCTTCCTTTGCAGAGTTTAATTGTATATCTTGTAGGAGTTATTTCCCTTTTCAGAGATATCTGGGATATCATTGAATTATGACTCACATTGTGTAAGAGATATCTTTATTTGTGCGTATATAAATTCATATGTATGATATTTAGCTTTTATTTTAGATTTAATTAGAGTTTTAGATATTTATCATGTTCTATAATATCATTTATTCATGGTGTATCCGCAGAAATCCACCTGACACTGAATTCTGTGACTTTTAGTTTCAGTTTGTGAACTCTTTCCTGTCTCTTTTCTACATTGCTTTTTACTTACGAGATATGGATAGACTCTGTGAAGTGAGTAGTTGACATCTTGTTGTTGTTGTTAGAATTGTGTGTAGTTTATGTTCCTTCTTTACTAGTAAAATTGATGGTATAAATCACATCTGTTACACAGTGCAACTTAAATTTTACTGTATAAAGGGCAATTTTGCTGTCTTTTTATTTTATATCTATATATTCTTCCTTGGACAAAAATCAAACGGGTCTAACAGAAAACAATAAACTTTGCATTGTATGGAATATTTTTGAAAATCAGAGTTATTTTGAAAAAGAAAGGAATTATTTTGAATGCAATTTGGTGAAAACATTGTGTGAACTTAGCCTTTTATTCAACATTATTGTTATTTAAAGTAGTGTTATCACAGTATCCTTTCTCCTCAGCAACTGGCAGCTATTTTGATCACACGTCAGATCATAGGGAACCTTAAGGAGGCATTTCTACCTTACTTCCAGTGGAAAGCTAAACTGTACAAGGTGGGCTATGAAATGACTAAAGATCTCATCACTCCTGATAATCCGTCTCAACAATTCACAGACTCCCCTAGTTCAGAATTTTCCAAATCTCCTGGAAATGATGCAGAGTTATCTTCTCCTGATGGATCAAACACGGAGCAGTGTAATTCTATGGACAGAGAATCTATAGAGGTGGACGGCGTCACAGATTCTTGTGGGGTCAGGCAGAGAGGAGCCACTGAAGGAGAAAATCAGAAAACTAAGGAGAATTTTCAGACCAAATCTACAAAACCTCTCTCACTCACTCAGGCTGAGGTGGAAAGTGCCATGAAACAGGTACAAAATAGAGATGCATTCATAAAACAGTACAAAGGCATTAAAAGACAGAAGTACATGATCACTAATAAACACATGTAAAAGACACTTATGACCAATATCATGTATCTTAAGTGTATTGAGGGTGAGGATTCTTTATTGCTACATATATTATGATAGTTTGGGGATAAATTAGATATCCTTGTGAATTTTCTAGATATCTGTTGTTGTTTAGGGTCAAATTAGATATCCTTGTGAATGTGCTAGATACATGTTTATGGTGTTGTTTGGAGTCAAATTAGATATCCTTGTGAATTTGCTAGATATCTGTTGTACAGTAGTTAAATGACAAATCAGATATTCTTGAGAATTTGCTAGATATCTGTTGTACAGTAGTTTAAGGACAAATCAAATATTCTTGAGAATTTGCTAGATATATGTTTTTGTTTGGGTCAAATTATATATTGTAGTGAATTCTCTTGATGTATATGTTGTAGTGTGAAGTCACATGATATATCCTTGTGATATTTCTAGATGTTTATGTTGTAATATAAGGATCGACACACATTAATATGTCATGGTATAGTACCCACATCTGTGTTTCAGTATGAGGACACACTGGATGACTACCTGGAGATGTTCATTCAGTTTGGCTACGTGACCCTCTTCTCCTCGGCCTTTCCTCTGGCCGCCTTCTGTGCTCTGTTGAACAATGTGGTAGAGATCAGGAGTGATGCCTTCAAACTCTGTATGACTTATCAGAGACCGTTCGGGAAAACTGTGGAAAACATAGGAACGTGGCAGGTATGTCTACTGTTCATGTTACAAGATAACGCCTTTCAAGAGCTTAGGGCCACAAGCCTTTACTCTTCTTTGGCAATGGCACTTCCTGGCAAATTATTATTGGATGTTGATCAAATGGTTGTGCTTTGATTCCCTGGGAAAGTACCTATGTTTACCAGTAACCTCCAGTGAAACTGGATTTGTTACATTTTAATCATTGATAAACTGTTCATGATATGCATTAGAATGATTTAAATGCATTTGAATAGGTTTCAAATGCTACATTTAACTTTCTCATGAACAGTGGATTGACTGTGGTTCACAGTTTGTGTTGTTATCTGTTGTAGGATGCCCTGGAGCTGATGGGGGTGATAGCCATCATAGTGAACTGTGCCCTCATTGGGGTGTCCGGACAGGTCCAGAGGATAATTCCTGGAGCCTCCCGGGAAATGGTCATCATTATCATTGTATTGTTAGAGGTAAATCTATATATCTATTTTGTACTGTCATTGGGAATGAAGTGTACATATAGAGTCTATTTCTGGCTGTAAAGAATTTTGTTAAGATTGCTAGTAATGAACCTGTGGAATGGTTCAATAAAATGAACAGTTCGAAGGCCAAAAAATTTTGACTAAGTGTCTCAGTTGCCAATTGGTTAAACTCATTGAAAGGGGAAATAACTCTTCTTTTATTCCCTTTCACCCATTTCATTCACACCAATCTTACCCAAATTTTGTTTGTTTGACAGGGGAAAAACATAATTACTCTAACTTTTTTCAGCATTTAATTTTGAAATATATGATCCAATTAAGATTATTTTTTAATTTGTGGTGTTTCCAATGAATTTCTAAAGCAATATGATATTTTTTTAATAGCATATCATTTTGGGACTGAAGTTCCTCATAGCCTATGCCATTCCAGATATTCCAGAAACCATAGAAACCAACAGAGCCAAACTAGAATTTTTACGGAGGGAGGCACTGAAGGTAGAGTAGCTAGAGCTAAAGCATCATGTTCTTAATGTTCACACCAACAGTGCATCAAACATGGCAAATAGTAGGCAGTTAAAGTAAAACATGATTACAGCAAAAACATGGATTCATGTTTAATGAATTCATGCTTACAATAAAGTCAATGTCATTCCCACTAGTCTTTAAAAATAATCTACCAGTAATACTATAGTATATAAACTGGTATAACAAATCAAAATTGCTCATCTCAGGCACTTACTTTGCATGTTTTACTGTATTTTAAATTTAAGAAGTATTTTTTTTTCTTATCTGACAAAAAAAACTAAGGATCTAGAAATTATTAGTAAAATTTTATTAAACAAGATTTACTGTAGATTTCTAAATATTGTAAACGCGAGGAATTAATATCTGAGTAAAATCACAAGAAGCTCCCCTTGCAGATTTTAAAATATCGCTTTTATTTTATGAGAGTTGAGAACCGTAAGAAATAAGGATTAAAATTATCGTGTTCGCGATTTCATATTCTCACAATATGATAAAAAACCGATGGTGTCACTGAATTAAGTACTCACTAAAAATAAGGAATCTACAGTATCTATCTGATTGTTGATTTAACAAGTATTATCTTCTTAGCAATGACATTTATATTTTATCAAAGAAATTTGAGTCAGAAATGCAGTCCATAGCTCCTAGCAGTCCAGCAGAAATCAGGGAAAAAATCTTGGCGCGACAAAAGTCTCGACGTGAAAATTTGCATCATATCGAGACAAAGCAAGAAACATCTGGCGTGAATTCAGCCAAAAGTAGTGACATGGTTCCTGAAGCAAACGTCTGTGAGAAAGAGGCAGTGCTGTGAGGATCGAGAAAAGGATATATTTTTCTGATATCAATTTGTTTTACATTATCACCTACCATCTAAACATGTACCATGGGGTTTGGTATTTTTTATTTAAAAAAATTGCTGTTGGTCCATTTTTACATGAAATTTATGATCTTGTTCTAATATGATGAAAAATTCTTGTACTGAATGTTTAATTCTTAGTAATGGACATCTATATGGTCTTATTACTATAGTGACCTGATATACAGTTAAACACGGTTATAGCGAACACGCTTATAATGAATTGACGCTTACAGCGAAGTGATTTTCATTCCCCGTGACTTTATTTCATGTTGTTAACTTGACGGATATAACGAATTACGCTTATAACGAAGTAAAATTGTCCGTCCCTGGGACTTCGTTATAAGCGTGTTTTACTGTAATTTAGTCCCATCTACATGTACCGGTACTTACTGCATTGCATTACAATTTGTTATTATGCATAAAGCAAATTACAAGGTAGCGAAACTGTGTTCAGAATTGAAAGAATTTTATTTATAAAGCGTAAATAAATTCAAACAGCATCATAAAAAATATTTTGAAATATAAAAATATATTTACATGGCAAGCACACAACAAAAGAGGAAAGAAAAAGAGGAATGACACAGTATAGAAAGAGAAGATATAGTATTACTGACCAGTACTTATAGACTTAGATTAATGATAATTTGATTTGCATCTAGTGAAGGTCTTGAACATCTGTCAAATGCTTCATTGCTGGTTTTTATTTTGGCATATGACTAATATTTGTTGTGCTTTGTTATTTTTCTCTCATCATATCATCTATATCTTACAACTTTGTTTCATATCAGGGTGTCTGGGGGGTTTTTTCTCCATTTTTTATGCAGCCTGTGTTCCTTTTGTTGAATTCTTTATATGTGGATATACCAGTACATATCAGTTCCACTCAAATTAAGAAAGCAAATCATTAGCTTCCAACACATCCAACTGTGTGCAATGATCCAGCGATGATGGATCACTTTAAAGTAATATATTTGAGATTACTTTTTTTTCTTTTTATGATACAATTGCTTTTAGGATAGATGCTTTTAACTGGAATTTCATGTAAATTTTTTTTACAATACCTGTAATTATTTGATACATTGGTGATGTATAATATACATTTACATCAGCAATATTGTTTCCCAGCAATGATCCAAAGATTGCGTATTGATCAGCATTATTTTGCTAAGTTTTGTACATATTTTAAGCCAGTTGCAATATTTATGGTTTTGCATAATTGTGTATACATGAATACGCTATCCTGTACCAGAGTATAATTATATACATTTTATTTGTATCTAGGTAAATTTTAATCATTTTTTTAAACATAATTGATAAATTTTGTCAGACCTATCTAAAACATGCAAGTATTGTACATTGAGCATGTTATTATGGGAAGGTGTAATTGATGAGCATGTTCAATACATGTATATGATTCTTCATTCAAAATCAAACCCCAGAAATGTTCTGAAGTATATACAATATGTGTTACTGTTTGCCTGATGTCCCTTTCATTTTTCTATCTGTATTTTTGTTCTTCAACTAATGATATTTAAGAGGTTTTAGTGTAGATATAGTTTTATTTACTCTTAATTTGAAGGTTGAAGCTTTTTACTTACATGTAACAATGTTTGAAATGAAGTAAAAGAAAAGCCCCAAAGATTCTTCCTGTTTGGTTTTTGTTTCTGTGTGTTATTATATGTCGATCATAATTCATTATGCTGAATGTATTTCTTTTATTATTGATTAATCTGTACAATGTATTTTTCTTTTATCTCAGGTTAAAAAATGTGCACTTCTTTACACTGTATACATAACTTCTTCCAAAATTGTGCAATACATTTACATTGCTACAAATTGTAGGGATTTACCTTTTTCCAAGTGATTTGGAATCACTTTCAAATGATATATTTGTTGAGATTATCATTTCTTCTCTTTTATGATACATGAATCAATTTTATGATCAATACCTTAACTGGAAACTCATGAAGTATGTTTATCTTTTTTTACAATAATCATTTGATTCATCGGTGACGTATCGTATACATTTTATTTTATACCTTGTTATGTTCATAGTTGGTTTGTTTTGGATTTTTTTTTTTTACCTTTTTCTTTTGAATACACACACATTTACAAATATGAAAGTGTTTGTTGTCATTACTTAAAATTGTTGGTTATCTGTTTGTCATTTGAAGCCAGCAACCAGATGTCAAAGAAAGAGTTTTACAACAATATCTTGAATACCATGGATATGCAGAGTGATATAAAAGTCCAAAACCAATTACTCTTAAATAGTTTTACCTCGATATTCTACATGTAATTTCCAATAAGGCAATCAGGAGTGGAGGAGAGCTATGTTTGGAATAAAGATCACTGCTTGAAATAATGATGGTCGGATTCCAACGGTATGTTTAGCTGAGCTGCCACATGCAAGTGCTCAATAAAATTACTGGTAATAGGGATTTTTGGTGAGCGCTTGCTCTGCTGAGCACACCTCAGAAATATCAAACTTTGCTGCCATCATATGTTTGTTTTTGGAGACAAAAATAAAGAGATCAACTTGTGTCTTTTCATTAATTTATTATTGCTTTGTAACAAATTCAGGGATTTTGTAACAATTTTTTTTTTAATTTTCTGAAGATTGACACATTTATATGCAGCAAAAAAAAAAGGGAGGTAAATGCTGAACACCATTGAAAACAAAACAACTTTGTAGTGAAAACAATATATCAAGCACAAAATATCTCGCTTGTATGTGACTATATGGCATGAAATTATACCCTCAGATAGATAACTAGTACAAACTTATTACTTAGTCATACTGAAAACTTCAATCGTTTTCCTATAATGGCAAGCACATAGCAGTTTTCTACACAAAAGTTGAACACCTGTTTAACAGAACCTTGTACATTGTACAATAATTTCTTACAAACTAAAATATGTGTCTATAAACAAACATGAACAGACTTATGATAAGTCCTGGTTAACACTGCCTGTGGAAATGATTTGGCACCATCACTGAAAGTAGTGTCTGTCACTTTGTTTGGTTTGCTTCACAAAGTATAACATCATTATTCATACTTTTTCCATGCAAAAATTTGATGCAAGAAAAAAAAGACAAGAAAATTTACTACTGCAACACAGAAGGTAACAAAAAGCACTCTCTTTGTAAACAAAATCTGATTAGAGGCTTAACTCTTTTTCAATTTTGATACATTATGTAGAAAACAAATACAATGGAGAAAGAAATCAGAAAAAACCAACAGCAATAATAATTGAATCTAAACAAACAAAAGAAACATAAAGAAATAATGTAAAGATTGAAAATATAAGTATAAATATAGTTATTCAAATATTTATAGTAAAAATGTTAAATAACTTAATGCATATTAATAAAAATATGAATTTTAGATGCCACAAAACATCCCTCATGCATATACAAAATCTTGCACAAAAATCTGAATCAAACTGCACATTATTTTAGATTCAGCATGCCTGATTTTGATCAGATTTTGTCATTGTCTTGACAATTTTATGAATTAAGGAATAATAGTGAATTGTTTGTGTGAGATTATTCTTCAGAAGGGCTGTCACACACAGTTTAATCAGAAGCAGCTGCATGTAAAACAGCAGAAGGTAACCATAGAGTTTTGTTCATGTCATATTTGTGTGTGTTTGCATGTAAATTGCAATAAAGTAGTACATGTAAAAGGAGATATATTCTATATATACATATATATTCATACCGAAAGACGTATACCCATACTATATAATCCATATTTGTTGTGAGCAAACAATGTCAGTCTATGAAAGAAATTCTCAATACAGAGGTAAAAATCAGTAGCGTATACCTGGTCTGGTTTTGGACACAGATTGTATTTATCACAGTCCGATGGTAAAAACTCAAAACATCCTCAACACCCACAGACGAAACATAATGAACACCCATAAATATCTTTATATAAGATTTCTTTATGTACACACATTATCCTCAGAAATAAAACTCTTATTACAACTAGCTCCCAGACATAGATTGCACTGTCTCTACATAATTTAGCACTTGGGTTCTCATGGAACCTTCTAAGTACCGTAATATGTACAGAGAGAATAAATCTTGAGCACAGAGATCAGATACATTTATCAATAATGTGACAATCTTAATTCTTTTTATCTTAATTATAAACATGTACAAGTATTATGAAACTGATTGTATTTTATTACAGAAAACAATGTGATTCCTTAAATTCTGCTTGATTTTGAGTCATTTTAAAAATGATCTGCAATAAATACTTGCATGCTTTGTCCATATCATAAAGTTGATTACACAAAATATGATAAAAATCTGTACATTTGGCATGAAATGAACAAGATAATGCACTAAAAAAATAAAACTACTCTAACAGAAAAGGGCGTCTAACTAGAGCCAGCATCATTCCTTGGCAGGTTCTATGTCTTGGGATGGACGTCGGATCTTGATCTCGATGACTTCTGAGGTGACCGTGGCCTGATTAATGACCAGGCTCTCCATGGATCCATTCATGTCCTCTGAATTCTCCTCCTCCTCCTCCTCCTCCTGTCCTGAGTGATTCTCCTCTTGCTGGTTCATATCACTGACCACCAGTTTAGCGATATCACTAATGCAATCCGACTCGTCCAGAGAAATCTGTCGCAGTCGATGTTGAATCAGGCGCTCCATCTTGCGATGCTGTAGTTCCTCTGCGTTTTTCAGTCTCACATTTTCCACTGTGACCACATCGGACTGTTTCCGCTTTTTCTCCACGTCTGATGTTCCCTCTCCGAAAAATGTTCCAGAAGAACTGGGACTTCCTGGCGGGCTCTTGTCGACCACACAAGAAGTGTCTATTTCATCTGTAATTGTGGTGTATTCTGAACTTATGGATGTGAGAATGGGTGTCATCTGAGACACAGAAGTGGGAGCTAGGAAAGCATTCTTACTCTGCCCATACACGGCCGAGGTTATTGAGATTCTGGGAGATGACGGAGGGCGTGAACTTCCTGGAGAAATTCTCATTTGCATGTCTGAATTGGCAAAGGAATCGATTCCGCCACTGGGTAGTCCAGTAGAGGTTTGAGTGTCTGAAGAAATGCTAGCAGTGGAGTAGAGAGAGGACTGGTTTGTGTTCTTCTCCACCTCTGATGCATGAGTCGCTGCTGGAGCAGACGTAGCGCCTCCATTAGCCAGCTCTATGTTCACACTTAGTTCTGTTGACACATGTCTGCGCTGAGTCAATGAAATGCCTTCATTGAATTCCTGAACTGGACTCGACTCCTGAAGAGGCATCAACTTCTGACTCTTCAACAGACCTTGATCCAGCAGTTTCCGTTTAGAAGGTGGTTTCTGCTGTTTGGAGAAATCAGTGACCTTGCCCAGCTGTTCCTCCTTCAGTGGTTTTTTGGTGTGCACTAACAATGGAGAGGGAATGCTACGCATGGTGGAGTTGGTCTCCACGGAAGTGTTTGTTGGGGAATCCGTGCCCAGTGTAAATGAGGGAGTAGTCGTGTCCGATGCTTCCAGGTCCGTTTCCTTAGAAGGAGAGGAATCTGACTCGTACATGACCATGTCGTTTTCTATGATGGAGTCCTGGCTCTCTAGGCTGGGTTCGTGCACCTGACTCCCAAAAGATGCTCCACTGAAATGGCGGACACTTCTGGCCATGTAGGTCCGTAGAACTGACAAGGTGTCGTTGGTCTGGAGCGCCACATCCTCCAGCTTTGACATCCTGTAATCCATGGTCTGCAGCGAGAGCTTGATGGAGTTCTCTTTTTGGTTGATGTCATCCATTCTCATGGTCATGTTTTCCACTCTGTGAAAGAGGTATACAAAATGATGTTACTAAGTATATAATAAATCTACATGATATATGATATAGAATCACAATGTCAAGTAATATTCCATATCATTCAAATTATCAGATGATCAACAAATCATATGAAAGACTATGAATGCTAGTAAATGCACTAGCATCCAAGATTTACAAATTCCCAAACAAGGCTTCCAAAAATAATATGCATAATAATTACAGACTGGAATAAATATTGACCTTTCGTTGATGACCCGGATTCGTTCATCAGACGACGACTGGAATTTGTAATCTTTGTAGCGGAAGTAATCCTCCACGCACTCTTCCTCGAAATCGTGAAGCTTCTCCTTGTCATCAGGGGACAAGAACAACTCTGTTTATAAAAAAGTGTCTTCTGTTATTCCTTGATTATTCTTATAAAGCCTCCAATTTTTCTTCATATTAACATTCTGCTTTGCATGATAACAGTATATATGATTATTTTGACCCTATGTTATTTTCACTCTAATTACACTTGTATAAGATTTTGCATGGTTTCAGACTTGCTAACACTTCTGTGATTGAAGATAACATGCTTTTCTGTACTAGCTCAATTTAAATGTACGTACTTACTGGCAATGAGAGTGAATTGTGAGGTTATGCAAATTCTGTGAATTTATTAACAATTATGGACCCTTCATCACTTTTATAAAATACAATTAAACTTCGATATCTCGAATACAATGGATATGTCGAAGTGATTTGTAAGTCCCAACCACTTATTTTCTAAGTATTTTACCCTCAATATCATAAATACTCGGATATCTCGAGGTTTTTAACAGTCCCATTTAGTTCGAGATAACGAAGTTTGACTGTATAATATTACATTCCATCCACAAAAACTTACTTAGTCCATTGTCAAAGAAATCCCTTTTGCCTTTACACCTTCGAATGATGTACTTGAATGTGAGGTATATATGACTAATGAACGTGAAGGGTGGGGGGAGGATGGGTCGCAGCTCGTAATTCACAATCAGCTGGTAACGCTGGAACTTCCAGATCTCCCGAGATTTGGCGTTGTTTCGAATGAAAGTTGCACTGCAAAACAGAAGGATTTTCGTAGAGCAACAAAGAACATTGCTTTTGGATGGAATGATATGCTTATAACCTTGAAATGATGGTTTCAACAGAATTGATGGAATTGTGTTTGTCGGAGACTTACTTGAATCTGGCAATGAGCAGGTTGACAAGAAGAATGTTGGAGATGAGGAGGAAAACAAACATACAGAAGGGGGCCACCCATGATCCATACACACAGCCTTCGGGGTGCCGGGTAGGGTCTGTACAAGCTGAAAGAAAATCAGAAATAATGAAATGACTTTCCATTTCATACTAGTAGTTCATACCATAGATTTTGATCTTTAAAGTATTGAAACTTTAATACTAAAATGTTTAAGGAAAATAAAATGTGATATCTCTTCTATTTAAAATAATTGAGAACTAGCTGTTTCTTTGTAATACATTACAAATTGTGAGGTTGAATTTGGATTATACAAGTAAAACACTTGTTATCTGAGTACCAGATGTAATAATGCTGATGAAACTATACATGCATGTACAAGTGTATGTTATGTCTATCAAACAAATACTACATGATTGGTTATCATATTGAAAAGAGTTAAAGAATTAATTTTGTAATTTTATTCAATATTAATATACTTTTAATTACAACAATATATAATGCTACAGAAGCCCAGAGAAAAAAATGGTATTTCCCTGAAATGCAGAATTGACTGTAAATGATATCAATTCTGAAAATACAATGAGATTATAAACTAGAAAACTGACCAGTCAGGAAGGGCCCCGCTATGACAATTAATATAGAGAAGTGAAAAAAACTTTGAATTCCATCCTCTTTATATTAACAATGATGAAAAATAAATGCCCGGCAGAAGATGTAAAGAACTGGAATATATAGGATCTCGTGATTTGTAGTTGGATATGATTTTCATCCAACAATTAAAGTGTTTTTTTCTTGAGCCTTAGTGAGGGGATAAAACACACAAGTTGGATAAAAATCATATTATACTACAAATCATGAGATTCTATTTATCCCATATTTTATACACCGCAATCAATGTTTACACTGTTTATAAAACTCTACATTATTTTTACTTCATTATGCCTAGGCAAATCCCATTGTAAAGTCACAACTCTGGAATATCAAAAAAATATCCAATGAGTCATATCCACGGGATAAAGTGGGTTAACATGGGATGAAATAAAATTTGTTAAAAAAACAAAGAATTGATACCAATGCAATGATACCTAGGCTTTGCCTCTATTCAATAAAACTATCATAAATCATTGTGTACGGTATTTTAACCCCAAAAAATATGAATATTATATTTCAAATCCATATTTCAAAGAATGTACACAATACTACACATCATTCAAAATTGACCTTAACTTCAAAACAAAGTTCATTTGCAGACACAGGCAGTGCAGTAATTAATCTCAATGTGACAGATAAAGATAAAGCTTAGGATTTTCTTCCTGTGGAAGGTTAATTAATCCCAAAGGACAAATATTGCACAGCCTTCCATGTATACAATGGTAACATTCTCAGCAGTTATCTCTCTTTGCCCATTCATTCTCAGCAGTTATCTCTCTTTGCCCATTCTTCTTATGCATAGTTATGAATCTACCCCACCACCCCAGCTCCAAACCAGAAGACATAGAGAACCAAACTTAGCATCAAAATATGTATTTCTGCCTACTGAACTACCATACCAAATTTGAACTTGATTGGGCAACCATAAAAAAAGTTATTAGAAAAAAACAGGAAATTTGTGGACGGAAGAGTGACAGACGGACGGACGGACAGAAGGACGGACGGACAGAGTGATTACTATAGGGCACCCGCAAATCCTTGCGGGGCCCTAAAAATGCAAACTTACTGTCTATTTCATCAGCAAACAACTCTCCGTATATCATCCAGTATGGATAGTAGAACATGTTTCTAACTAGGAACCACGAAGGCTCTTCATTCTGGAAGTGCACCGCTTGACGGATGATTCCGAAACTCATCACCACTAACAACATGATAATCAGGAAGTAAGACATGTCCCGCAGCTGGAAAAAAAGAGTCGTTAAATGACAACATCACAATACACCTGTGTACTGTATTTTACAATAAGTCTACATTTTTTTTTCTCAGGCTCTAACCTTTTCTTATCATCCAGAGCTGAGTTCAAAGAAATTATGACTTAATCATTACCAAATTTGAAATGCTCATTATTTTAAAGCCCAATAAACATACTTTTATTTTTGAAATTAATTATAAAAAATTGTTTTGGGACAAATGTTGCGCAATGAGAAAGATTTTACAACTTTGCTGTTAATTCTATTGTAAAACGCAGCCCAGATCATTCTAATTAAGGCTTAAAGTAAAAAGCAAAGTAAAAGTAGGTTAGATGAATGTCTCTGCACTCACCAGTTTTCCGATGATTTTGACGTAGGGCCCCAAGTACTGGTTCACAGACAGAATCTCCAGTATACGGATATAGAAGAACACAATGTTCAGCGTGTATATGATCCTTGCCGCTTGTCTCGTTTCATTGTACATTCGTAAACCGACTGCCGTAGAAAACATCAAGATGGCCACCAAGTCCCATATATTCCAGTACTGACTAAAGAACACACGTAACTTTAAACTGATCTTCACCGGTTCCGATGCCACTATCTGTGAAATAGAAGAAACACACATTACAAATGTTTAAAGATTAACTAAAGCGATAAATTATATGCTTAGAAGATAATGCATTTTTTTTAAATTCATAACTTGAAGATCACATTCATTTGACAAATGCTTAGAATTTAACTCTGGAGACTAAAATTTACGGAAAGAAAAATAGGTTGATAAAAAATCCCAATTGTTAATATCAAAACTCATAAAATTCAATTCATGTGTGTGCTCAGTTTTTGTTCATTGTCAATGACTAGATTACATTTAATGTTGTATGGGTTTCAGAAGTATGTGTACTTTTGTGCGAAGATTTCACAAAGATGACTTTTTTTTTTATTTTCCCTTTATGGTTTCCTCTTGTCTCAAGAAATACAACAATCTATCAAAGTATTTGAATGATAATGGGGCCAAGGAAGCTTTATAAAAGCCTCACATCAATCCTTGATCGTCATAATTATCACAAAAATAGATGTCTTTATCATTAACTCTTATTCTGTATTCAGAAATAAATGGTAAAGGCCATCGATAAATGGCATGCATTTACTGAAGCGTTTTCAAAACATTGTTTTTTTTTAAAGCAAATGTTTTTAACTGCTGCACCCAAACAAGCATTATTTTATATCTTTTCCAGGAGTATTAAAATCTAAATAATCAATTGATATTCTTTCATTCAAATAACATCTCAGGCAGAAGACAAGCCCTTAGTACTGAATACAGGAAAAACAAGTAAATAAATCAAGATGTCAATAAAGTCATGATTAAGAAAAATTACGCCAAAACCCTATGACATCACAGACATGTTCAAACAATTAACAGACTGGGAGCTTATTCTAATGGTAACATATTGGTCAAGTATGGATTCCTCTTCTGTTCCTTTATAAAGGAATTTTCCAACACAAACTGCTTATCATCCGGTCGGACAATAGTGCATCAGTTTAAACATACAAGCTAATTTGTTGGGTAAACAGTAGGCTTTTAGAGTCCATCAACAGATCCAATGTCCCACACTTACTCCCCCTTACTGTATTGTCGTATCCCACAAACTTTCAAATATCACAAGAGATGCTTTTACCGAGCAGTTTATCTTTTATATAACAGTCAATGTACAAATATTGAAAACTCTACTAATATTGAACTTTATTTCTTCCTAACACGTGTTTATTTCAATATCACGTTTTTTACATTCCACAAACTAACACCATTGTATTGACGCAAAAAAACAATTAAAAATGTAACAGATCCATCACTCCAGATTCCTCCCCGACAGACCCTGCCCCTGTACATTGTCTCGTGAGAAACGCATATAAAAATCGCAACTCCAACTTCCTGTTTTTTTTCACTCTTTACCAATAAATGACATGATAGTGTACCGTACTATTCACTGAAACAAACATGATGATGATGGATGGAAATCAAAGGAAAAGAGATGAAAGTTTGATGGATATGAAGTCTGTTTTCTTGTGTGTTCCATGAATCAGTAACAACAGCCACAATACCATCAAATCAATATGATTTTACAATGCACTGCAGTACAATACACTAGTTAGTACAATTCAAAAATTCATTCTGCACCAACCCAACACAACAACACCTTCCACCCCATCCACTAAAAATAAAAGCCAAAAGAAAATAGAAAAAAAAAATTCAAATTAGTTGGAATTTAATTTTTATCATAAACTGCCATGTTTGTATGCAGGTTCCTCTACTGGATTGTGTAACCACTGATACATGGGTTGCCATGTCATGAAATTTCCTAATGGATGCTCTTTATATTCATTTATTTTAGACAATATATTGAATTACTTTAGAAGGAGCAATCCATATTTAATTTATTGAAATCTGGATCAATGTGGCTTCAATTGGGCACTTAATAGAAACCCCCTCCTTTTGTTATTTTTGTAAATGCCAATATTTATTGTTTTAATATGATTTAAACACATTAAGATTTTTCACACATTGGGTAGTCACCCAACAACTGTAATTGATTTCGTTTTCCAATATGGTTGTATATTGTGCTGATAACCCTATTTATTTTTTTCAAGAGAAAGGAGACCCCTGTGTCAAACTGTTCCTTAACAAGTAAATCTTTCCTTTATCAAACCAGTATATATTTTCAACTTCGATCAATACTTGCCAGTAGCAAACTAAATCATTAATAAATTGTATCTTCCGACAAATTGAATTGCAATTTCTTAAATGAGAAAGTAAAACCTAAAGAGTATATATTTTTTGTTGTCATTAAAAAAAAAATTCTACCATCAATTTTAATGACGATAGTACAGATATAGAATTTTTGCCAGATCTACGCATTGCCACTGCCAACTGCTATTGGAAACTGAAAGGACTTAAAAGCCAGGATATTGGAGATAAACAGAGACAAATCGGAACGTATCTACTGTATTTGCGGTGGACTTGGGAAGCTAATCTCCACACAGAGACCACCAGTGCAGCAAGCATCGTCCAAGGAGGTGAATCGAACCACACAATTATTTCTCACTTTCACAGCTATTTAAGAACTTGAATGCGGTACAGCTTTACAATTAATTAAAATGCTGTAAGAAGTGAAATGCCAGTGGAAATTCTGAAGAAATGGATCATAGGTTTATCACAAAAAATATTGATTTCAATTAATTTAACAAAAGATATTATTATTAAAAAATCTTAAAGTGTCTAGTCATTTCAAGGCAACAAGTGAAGAATTTGTGACAAGGCTTACCTAAGTCTGGCAAACCTAACAAGTATGGAGGAAATTCAGAACTACACAACGTTGCTCATTAGAAACTGGACAGAAGATGAGAACATTACAGCCGACGTGTCTTACAGTGATTTAAAGTCGGAGCCGTTTTACATTTTAGCCATTGATTTGATAAAGTACTGTCTCCCAATCATTATTTTTATTGGAACTTTTGGAAATGTGATGAGTTTTCTGATCATGGTCCAAAGGGAGATGAGGCAGACCTCCACCTTTTTCTACTTGGCCACTCTTGCTGTGGCAGACACTGTAGTGTTGTACATTAGTGCTTTCAAAACCTGGATAATGGTACTGACTGGCTTTGAATTGCTTCATCAGGGTCCTGCTGCTTGCAAACTCTCCATTTTCACGACCCAGTTCTGTGTCCATTTTTCTGCTTGGCTGATTGTGGCAGTTACAGTTGAACGCTTTCTAGCCGTGTGGTTTCCCCTCAGAGCCACCACTATGTGTAACTTAGCCAGAGCCAAGTTTGTCACTGTGATGATTGCTATGATCTTTATTTTAATCAACAGCCACATTTTCTGGACAGCAAAGCTTCACACTTTTCGTAACGGCCAGGTGAAATGTGTGCCGTACGCATACGAGAACATAGTCTGTAAAGTGTTTCCCTGGATCTACCTTGTTCTGTATTCCTTCCTTCCCGTGTTGGTCCTGCTCCTGTTTAACTCTCTCATCATTGTCAACCTCATCAAGAGCAAGCCTCTGTTTCAGGCAATGACAAAGAATGACCAACAGGCGCGCTGTGACCACCAGAAGCTGGCGGTGTGCTTGCTGGTCATTTCTTTTACGTGGATTATCACCACCATGCCTCGGCCCCTCTACCCACTCTTCATGGAGAAACCAAGATCTACCACAGCACAAGCAGAGGCTGTGTTTATTAGAACAGTCTGTTTCCTTCTCATGTACATTAACCACGCTGTCAATTTTTTTATCTATGGACTGACAGGACAGAGATTCCGGATGGAGCTGAAGCGATTCCTGTGTCGTGTTCATCTTCGAAAACAACAGCCAAAACCGAGGCTAACATTCAAGTCCAGCGGTTCGGGTCAGGAGAGTTCTCTTCCCTTGGTAAGCACACCTCAGACTGAGATGGCCACCTTTGCCTGATGTTATTTTATTGACAGGTACATGTGTATAGGTATAGTGCAATTGCTCTTTACTTTTGTTGCAAATGTTGTAAAATCATCCATATTTCTTTCAAATTTACTGTAAATGTGATATCAATGATTTTATAGTACATATCCTGGAATATGATAGTTGTATCATTTCCAACAGTATCATCTGGTACTGTACATTAAAGGGACAAGGTCATGATTTTGGTCAAATTCTATTTTTCTGTTTTTATTATTTATAATGCTTTAGGAATGCATTTCTAGTGATCAAGTGAAATTTGAGAGCCAGTTGTAGAGTTATGAGCAAAATACAGGGCTCACAACTTCTTGTCATGTAAACAAGCTCGTGCCCTGTTTTTGTTTACATAGGTTCAATGTACTAGTCAAAAATAGGTTTCAAGTTGATTTGTCTGTCTGCTTATTCATTTTAAGCATGAATAAACAGTTCCTAACGTTTAACACATTAATTTTAGGTCTACAACTGGAATTTTTACTTCAACATTCAAAACATAAACTAAAGCTTTGTTTACATGGCAAAGAATTGTAAGCTCTGTAACTAGCTAAAAACTCAACAAATGGCACTCAAATTTGAAATGACTATTAAAAATGCCTTGGTGAAGCATTGTAAACATTAAGATTGGGGAAGTAATTTTTTACCAAAATCGTAACCATGCCCCTTTAATCTGACTCACCTATACATGTAATACCATAATGTATCTATTTATGTTCTATTTATGTATTATCAATTTCAGAATTTATGTATAAATCCTTACTGGGACATTTTTAGCTTGAATCAATGTACATATGATTACTTATTCCAAAAAATCTGTTATGAATAAATTCCACTAAAATCAACTTGGTTGTTTGTTAAAGTGTCTCCAATAACTTTTCAATCGAAATCCATGATTTTTTCCCACCCTCCTCTGATTTTATTGCAATCTGAACTACAAGTCTGTCAATTCCAAGTAGCCATTCCTCAAATAACGAGCTTCTCAAGTTGATAGAGGGTATCAGAAGTAGCACTCAGACTGCTGTTGTGTTATTGTAACCCAGGACAATCCTTTGGTAATAATTTGATCCAGCGATGATGTCATCACCTTGTAACAAACTCAGTTGCCCCCAGACTCCGTCGATGACATCAATACCCTGATGTCAGAGTCTACTGCACTCCCCTACACAACCCCCAACACACACAAAACAAAACCAAAACTGACGCAACATCTATAGATGGAATGTTTGCTCTGTCCAATGGATTACTAAGGGCCTTGTAAAAAGGAAGCAGGCATGAAGAAGTAGACGTATATGTACTTGTTTGCAAAGAAACTCATGACTGAACCAGGAATTGAAATTTAAAGGTTAAATACCAAGCCCAAGCCCCATGATTTTTCTAAAACTGAGTATGATTGCAAGCAGATTTGACAATGTTTTTTATGTTTATAATGTCATTTTACTTGTGGAATTGACTCTAAGAAATCAAGTTCAAAAAGACATAAGCAGATAACAGCCAACAGATTTGATTGATTTTCCTCTAGCCAATCTCCATTGTCATGAGTCAACAGCTGGTCAGCTTCAGCACATCCTCAGATGTCTGCCAATTTCGAATGCTATCCTGATCTTTCAGTTTAATCTTCATATTTCAACAATTGTGTCCGTGATCCTGGTGCTAACACCAACATACAGCATGTAACCAGACATGTCATATACATGCCTACCGGTCCAAGGTCTCTGTGAACTCTGCAATTGTCCCCATTCCTTCCCTTACATTATTTTGCAGCTGTCAGCCTTATAAGATTAATGCCAATGACAGCTCTAATCTTAATTAAACACCATTATTGATCTTCAGATGCACATATCTGAGAAATTCAATGAGAATTTCTGGTCAAAAGATTCAATATTTTTCCTCTTTTTTTTTCTCGAAATTTTCACTTTATAATCTATATATTAAAAAATTTAGGTCATTACAGGGGTGATCAATTAAAAGTAATAAAAAAAAAAAATTTAAAGAAAAGGAAAATAGAACAAACTTTTCATAGTGTACAATTTGTTCACTCAGTTCATTTTACCTACATAGTACATGTATGTCTACCGGTACATGTATAAGATTTAATCATAGAGGACTTGTAAATTTCTCACTAAATCTATTAAAGTAATTCAATTGTATAAAGGAGATTGAAGAGATTTTAAGATTTGAAAAATAAAGAGTTTAAAAGATTTTTACTTTGCTACAAAGCTACAAAAGAACAGCGATAGCAAAAAGATGATTAAACTTCTGAAGAAAAGATCCTTACTTGTCTGAATTTCTCAATTGCTAGAGAGAAAACGTAGGTCATTAGAAAGATCTCGGGCCAAGTGGGTTGTGGGTAGGTTTTGACAAGAACGACAAAGGTGTAAGCAGCCAGGAAAGCAAAGTACGTCAACTGTAACAAAAAAGTTAACAAATGTAGAAGTTACATTAAAACAGAATTACATATAACATGACAACCATGGCCTCGAAAGATTTTTAAGTCCCAAAAACTATCAATGAACTTAAAAATTCACCTTAGACCTTAGTACATGAGTGATTTAGAATTTAGGCCATTCACAGGCAATCATTCAGAAATCAATAAATTATCAGATGAACAGAGGGTTCCAATTCAAAAACTTTTATGGTTTTTAAAAGATGCAAACAAAATTCTACCCTAAGTACCAAACTCAAGACTTACCGTGTAGAACCAGAACTTTACGATGGGGGCATTGTAGAACTCGTAGATCTTCTTGCCGAGCCTGAGAGGACTTTTTTTCTTCTTGTTCTGCATGTGCGAGTAATCCATGGTGCTGCTGGTGTCCACGAGACAACTCCCATTCTCCTGCCCCTTAATCTGAGTCGAGTCCATGTTCATGTCATCACAGTACATGCTCTGTAAGACACAAATCTGGCTGTCATATCACAAGTTTAGTTGATGATGCAATGAACTTATGCTTAGTTTTAAATGTAAAGCAGGAAATTTTGCTTTTCAGGAAAAAGATAATTCAAGGGCAAGTATAACTGTTGAACACTTATAGGACACTGTTTTTGAGATCTGAATGACTAGATAGACTTGACAATTGTTACAGTAGTTTATTTCATAAAGAATACAGTATATTTCATAAAGAAATGAGCTTTACACCATATGTACTTATTTTACCATAAAAGATATAACATAGCAATTTTAATAAGCAACAATCTTATTAATTAAGAGATAAATTCTTAATGTAAAATTACTAAGTAACAATGTAGTAAAATTGACAATAAAAATGATTGCCTAATAAACTTTGAGGTTCATATAATTTTTATAAGATCACAGTGTAGAAAATATCCCTTTACGAATCTGACATTTAGAGCTGCATTTTACAAAATAAACTTGCTACCAAATAATCGATATCTGTACTTTTCATGATGTAAAATACCAAATATTTTAACGTTATCTCAATAAAGCATATAGTGCCTTTAAAATTGAAATAGTTTTGTATAAAAAATTTTATGTTGAGGATCACTTCAGTGAGAATGAAAACATTAACAATTCTGTCATTCGGTTCATTTTGAAATGCAGTCATATGGGCTCTGGAGACAGAACAGAGAACAGACAAAAGACAAAACCTTCCAGCATTTCAAATCATCTATTCCATCCTAATTAACATGCATACAACCCATGCATACAACCCATGCATACAACCCTGTCATCTGTAATAGAAACTTATGGCTAAAAAACAAAATATACAGAGTCATTACATGCAACACACACCATTATTCCCATGCATCATTTTATTTCATCAACTTTCCACCATAACCCAGCCCTGTTAACTTTCTCTGACAAGCCTATTACACAGTTGATTACTAAGTGTTTATAATGCATCTTTGTTTACATGTACTCTATGTGGAGTATAGACCTTGTGATTGTTTAGGGCTTGTTTGAGTTTCCCGTTGGAGTGTCCATTGATACTGAGTTGAGTGGCAGACTGGGAATCAGAGATGGTGTAAATGCTAGGGTACTGTCAAAGAATGGAGAAAATCACACAATGCAGAACATACTGCTACGAAAAAAAATACCTTTAGTACTTTTCTTCATAACAAAATATCAGAAGGTGCAAAAAAAAAAAAAAGAAATTAAAAAAAAATTGCAAAAATATGAAAAAAACCCCATTTTTTATATAAAAGGCCAAATAAAGGATAGCAAGCTAACATTTCAATCCAAAGAAAAAGTGGTAAAAAATGGGCATAAAAGGGAAAAGGATTGAAGCTGTTATTTTAAAAAATGCAAAAATGGAGAAAATAATTGAAGGCTTGAAGCAGATTGCAGCTAGCGTTGTAGTGTACCTCATGAACGTTGTCATCGTCTAGCGAGCTAAAGGACAGGTCCTCAGTGTCACTGTCGTCGTCCTCGAGCTCCTCAAGGTGCTCCTCCATTGTCTGAGGCATCAACTGTAGTTCCTCCTTTGTCTTAAACTCTAGGGCCATGGCATACGGAGGAATGAAAATTCCCACAATCACCTGTTGCATTTAGGGCAAAATTTTGTGCAGATTCTATTTTTGAAATAATCAATAATTGCAATTTTTTAAGGAAAAAAATATCTTTGTAACGAAATTCTTATATGCATGCATTGAACAAAAAAAGTTTATTCTAAAGTTCTTTGAAGTTTAGTTACTAATGGACCCGTATAAAGCAATCTAATCCTAAAAATGTTAAGCGTGATTTATTACTTTGGATCTCTTTGAATGGAACTATTATGCAATATACTCAAATATCTTGTCTGATCTCAATTTCAATCATAGAAAAACAAAATGATATTAACATCAGAGCGGATCCCTCATTATTCTCCATTAAGCCTACCTTCAGACTGCTGTTCTTCCTCATGCGTAGACCTCCCATCCACAGGTCGTTAATCAGGGTCTGACAACAGGTGTGAGCCACAAAGTCCTGGTGCATGGCGTCCACGGCCAGACTGAGGCAGGTCTGGTCCGAGAAGTTCTTGAGTTCGTAGGTCAGTAACTGCTGGGTGTAGTCGTCATCTATCTTGTAGCAGTGCTCCAGTAGCTCCAGCGCTAGCTTCTCAAACTCCCTGTAATCGTTCAGATAATTGTTGGTAAAAACGCATAAACAATCAGATGGTATCTTTAACTAAACATAACTACCAGTACTTGTATCATTTATCTAAGGAAGCTGCTACCAATATTATACTGAAGTATATGACATGGTCACTCAAAACTGTCACTGAGGTTTTAATGGTCACTCGAAACTGTCAATGAGGTTTTAATGCAGTACATGAGTACAATCTATCTGTTCTTTTTATGTTTCACAGGAAGTTTTTGTCAAATTTCATCTCATTGACAAGTGAAACACAGCTGAATCTGAATAATAATGTAGCACTATTTTAACATAGTTAAAGTTTTCTATGACACCCTCCATATTCATGAACATGTGAAGAATGCTGTAGAAAACAAAATGTTTGATTTCAATCAATCCTAATGAAGAAATGTTCCAGTTCCTCTCCTCTACTTACTTTCCGTCGTTGAGGAATTGTTCTGAGATGTCCACTTCAAGGTTGTCTTCATCCGCCTCGTGTGCCATGGACTTGTACAGTTTACACGCCACCAAGGCCTGTTGTGAAAAGAAAGACAACTCCTACAGTCAAACCAGTTTGTGCAATCCTTCCTTCAATACTACCCCTTTAATAACATAAAGCTCTCTACTGTGTAACAAATAATCCATATGAAGATGATGCTTCATGTTGAAAGAAAACAAATAAAGTTTGCCAATTGTTTATGAAATTGCTTTATTTCCCAAAATTGAAATCTAAGTATGCCCCACTATGCATTAGTAGGTAACCTAAGATATTCATCTATTCCATTACAGTCAGAGTATGAGTGAGTTAAGATCAAAGTGTGGACAGAGTTGTGTACCTTGGCCATGGCCTCCTCTCCATGCTGCCACATAAAGAGCGCCATCTTCTGGCGCTTCATCAGGACGGCCCAGATCATCAGATCGTGGAAGGGGTAAGGAAACAGCTCCTGGGCCTCCTTCGTGTCTATCATCAGAGGTAGTTCGATCACTAAGCTGTGCAGGTTGCCAGCCGTGTTCTATAATAAACACTTACAAAGTTTTCATTTGATTTGAAAAACATTTCATGCATTAATTTGAAAAATTTACCTGGCTTTAGAACCATATAAAACTTAGATGAGCTCGCTTTTGATTTCAGTCTCACTTTTCTGATACATATTTTTAGTAAAATTGAGATTGATCAAAAGTGAGCTCATCATGGCCCCTTGTATGAGTACATTGCCAAATTTCTTGGATTAAAGTTAAGACAGTAAATTCTGCATAAGTTTAGATTACAGGGAATTGTGTGACTTTTTGTTCTTTATACAGATAACACCCACCGCCTGGACTTACATTTCTCCTGAGAGCGTTGTACTTCTGTCGGAATCGCTTCCTACAGTACGTCGACCGGAAGGCTCCACCCATCAGGTGCTCGATCACCATTCCTATGTCAATCAATGTGTAGTTGTAGGTCGACACCACATGCTGAAACAAACAAGTTCCCATTCATTCTTGTTCTCTCTCATATGTTCAACAGCAATGATCCACATTTTCATACGTTACAAAGTTACTAAAATTTGTTTTGTTTGTCAATATTTTATTTTTTGAAAATCTTGAACAATTCTCTCTCATCTGTTTACATATCAGAGTTCTTTACCTTTCTTACATCCCTGATTAGATATCGCAGTGTGTTTGCAGGACCTTGTCTCTAAAATAACAAAAGTTAAAGTTAAAATCTTAAAACAAACATCCAAAATTGGCTTCAGTTGTCAATGACATCACACTTATCGTCCAATCAGAGCCACTTACAGTGTTGTAGAGTTCCTCCAGCCGAGGAATGGTCAGGAATGTGTGCATACTGACTCCATTTTCCAGCAACAGCTTGACAAAGTCTACCCTGTCATTAATGAGTGCATCCATCATGGCTTGTTCCAGGGAACCTTCCTGTAAAATACATTAGATTAGCTTGTTAATCAACAACAGCAGCAGGATTGTTAGATTGGTGTGCAGAATGAAAAATTTTCTAGAAAACAACAGCAAATATTGAAGAATTATTCATTTTGTTGTATTGCCCAATACATGTATTTATGGGTTCATTGGATGGATTTATACATTAAATTTAGTTACAATCTTGGTACTGGTGTCTTAAGATATATATTATTGGGTAAAGATGCCAGAATTTAGATCTTCCACAAATCATAAAGCATGAATTAAACAATTTTTCTATTTTGAAAGACAAAGTCTAATGTTTTCTTTATTAAACATCAACAAATCTATGCAATAAGTATAGACAGATTATGATTCACTTACAGGCCACTCCTGGCCATAGGTAAAAATGTGACTCCTGGCTATGTCTACTCTGTCCCAGGTCAAGGCCAAACTCAGCTGGTCAGGGGCACTGGCATTGGTTCCTACAATAGAGGTCAAAGTTCATTGATGATTCCCTTATTAGTACAAGTCATCATCAAAATTCCCATCAACCCCAAAAATTTCATGTCAATTAAAAATACAAATACATAGAATACTATAATGGCCCTGACCTTTAAGGAGAGCAGTCAATATGGCCAGATCAATGTCCTGGGCTCCCTCCCCCATCCTGAACACAGTGATCTACAACATAAATGTACAGTATAGATAAAATAAAATAAAATGTAATAAGAACATGACTAAACAAAGTTTTATATCATGACAAGAAAGTCTCTGTAAAATCAAGATCATTACATAGAGGCTCATTGCAACAAGTAGTATTGACCTTTGATAAAGTACTCATTGAATATACCATGTAAATACAATGAGAATATTAAGACTTTCTGCACATGACTAAACAAAGTTATATATCATAGAGAGAAAGAAAGTCACTACATGAAGGTTCATTGCAAAAACTTTTGACCTTTGATAAAGAGTCATAGCTTCTTGAGAATAGTGTCTGTGGCTACATGGTTCATACTTATAATGAATAACATGGGTTTAAATGGTCTTTTCAGAGACCCATTTCTGTAGAGTCTGAGAGCTTTGTGTATAAAGAAACAGGTGTTGCCTACATATGTGTTTTCATTGATTTGAATTTGTCGTAGCTAGCGTTCAATCTCAACCTGCTTCCTACACTACTGTATGAGCCTCCAATAGGCTAACTAATGTGATGTAACTTAGCAAAAGCAATTCTCCACTGTAACACAAGTTTGAAAGTAAAAGGTATTGGGGCAAACGTTTGATAAAATACTTTGAGAACAGTCACTTCACTCCATCATACTATGGTTTCCATGGATATGTTATCAGATCAGCTAGACTGTTAAACTGGATATAAGTTTAATGAAATTGATCACTGATGCAGGTGATTCTGTGTATCTTGACCATTTCAATAGTATTTGCATGCAAGTGTGTGTATTTTGGAGCGGCTGTAGTTTAAGTGATTTTCATTTGGAACATCTATTTATCCATACTGATCCATTCAGTACAACATTACTGGAAAAATCAATTCATGTACCGGTACATCATTTCTATTAACAGTTTTATCAAATACTGGTTTATGCATGGGAAATGGACCATTTATCTTTGAAAAAGATATAAAGCTGACAAAATGACAGCAGAGAGATGTGTGGTCCATTCCAACAATGTCCTTGTAAATGTAATTTACACATATTTTGTGCAAACATGTCAACTTTCATATGCAACACATAAAATTTTAATCCTTTCCTTGTTTTTTTTCAGACCGTTGATTAATGAATACACTTTTAATGAGATTATTCATGATCTTGATGTTCTAAAACAACGAATCAAAGTAATAACTTATTCAAGATTAGATTTTTATAAGATTCATTTACTAATGATAACAGTCTAGTTTTTAAAAAAAAATATTTTGTCTACTTTTAAATGCAAATATCTCAAGTCTTTTATAAAAAAAGTAATTTTAAAACTTTACATGGCTATTTGACAGTTTGATGGAAATGGTCTGTAAGCTGAAAGGATATTATCATATATATAGTGACACTGATTATTCTGACAGTTTCGAAGAGTTTTTCGGAATACACAGGATGTCAGATTAGACAGGATCTATGGTAATGTATACTCCTGTACAGCAAGGAAACTGTTTCAGAATCAATGATATTATAGATCTCAAAGAGTGCTTTTACTCTATCAATATAGGGAAAATTATAGATTTATAACCATGTAAAATAAATGATAGTTTTTTTAAAAATAACATCCAAAAAATAAATAATTTGATTAATAAAATCTCAGTTTTAATAGTGTCAAACGATATGCCTTAAATTTTAATTACTATTTCTCAAATCACAATTGGGATGGAAAGTGAAACAATGTGAACAGGTTTCCTTTAATGCAGTTTTCTTTGTAATGTAGGTATCATGCCGCTGCCTAACTGGGCTTAACTAATTAACATACAGAGCATATTGTTTTGACAAGGAAACCTAGTCAAGCTGATGGACCTGTAATTGGACAAAGTTTTAAAAGGACATATAAGGTAATAAATTGGGCCAAGTTCCTCTATTAAAATCTTGGGCTTCATCAATCATCCAATTAGCTAAACCAGCTGTACCAAAATTAATTCTGGATCCTACAGTGGTATCATTTGTACTATCATGTGCAGCCATTTCTCAAGTGAAATCTAATTTACATATTAAGTTGGATAAATTATTTCAGCATGGTGCACTCTGAAAATAAAATCAAAGGGAACAAAAATAGAGATGAAAAGATAATTTTGATTGATATGCATTGAACTGTTTCCTTAGCTGCACAAATGTATTTCAGTCACATTATGCAATCACTATTGCTTGGTTTGCGGGGAACTTTGCAAAGATTATTCAGAGTAGATTATCAAATTAGCCTTGCTCTTACAAAGCTTTTTTTTTTTAACAAATAAACTAAAATATAATTCTTAACTTCTAATCAAACACTGAGTTAGATTTATTGACGAAAAATTTTATTCAAATGTCAAAATTCAATTTTACTTTGCTTATGATATAAGACAAATAACGAGAAACATAATCATCAGATTCAATATAGAATTTAAGACATGGTTAGCGCGCAATCTGTATATCAGTTCTAAATTTTATTCATTTCCTGCTGCCTGTGTTCTACAATTTCCATATCCTTGACTTTTCCTATTTCTAACAAGAAACTCAATCAGCCGACATACTTCTGTCAATGAATTAAGAGTATCAGACAAGATTTAAGGTCACACAGAGACGAACATCCATCAAATTATCTTCACTATTTCTATTTCTACTCTTTGACTTTTTATGTCCATCAACCAGTGCGAAAAAATATTTCAATCTGACATGTAGACAGCGACAACTCCCCATAGTAATTCCCCTGTTCATTGTATTAAGGTATAGCATGTCTATAGTTCAGCCTCTTCAGTACTGTAGATTCGTTTCAATCTGACATGACGACAGCGACAACTCCCCATAGTAATCCCCTGTTCATTGTATTAAGGTATAGCATGTCTATAGTTCAGTCTCTTCAGTACTGTAGATTCCTTTCAATCTGACATGAAGACAGCGACAACTCCCCAAAGTAATTCCCCTGTTCATTGTATTAAGGTATAGCATGTCTATAGTTCAGCCTCTTCAGTACTGTACATTCCTTGTTTTACACGAGCACTTCATATCGCAATTCAACCGCTTTGCATCAAGTCACAGGAATATTAACTAGCCAAATTTTTATCATAATTTCATTTAGCTTACATCAATCTATCCAATAAATAAAAGCGAGATTTTTAAATCAGCAAGAGGTGCTTCTCGCTATTTTATGCAGATATTAATTCCTTTTTATTATTTAAGACACAGCTTTTGCTCTCTATGATAACCTTACCAATTCTCTTTTCTTCACACATAGCATGAGCTCCAGAAACAATTTCTCTGCCTGCTCTGGTGAGTACTGGAAAGTTTTCTGAATTGTCAAAATTAGCTGGTCTCTCAAGCTTTCCACCATTGTCCTGCAGAAAAACAGATTTTATTAAACAATATGTCCTGCAGAAAAAAATATTTTATGAAATAATATTATATTCTGCAGAAAAAGAACATTTTACGAAATAATATTAAGCAGCTGAAACTAAGGTGTCCCTTATCAAATTATATATAATTATAACATGAGCACCAACAAAGCTGAGCACGCCCTTGTACCAGAAAATGATATTTGAATCAATGTATGTATACAAACTTAGCTCATCTTTCACCAGAGTATATTGTGAAAACTGATCTTTCTTAGCACATTCAAATATAGTGTTAATTTAAGGTGTGTTGTATTTTTGAATTCTCCCCAAATTTGAGTTGTACATATGAATGTATATCCAATTATATTGGATATCAAGAAATAATTGACTGCATATAGTTTGGCTTATTTAAATAAATCCAATGCTTTATGAGTATGCAAAGTTTAAAGAACTCGGTCTTTTTCCATCATGTCTATAGCTTTTGTACACTAATATACAAAAACACCCTAACATATACAGAGTTCAGCAATGCTTAACCCCCTCCACAGTAAGTAACACAAAGGGATAAATATACGGAGTAATTCAAGTATACTCTTTCATCCAAGTCACTTAAATTTAAAAAAAATTTACTGCAATTTTGAAAAATCAAATAAATATTAAAAAAAGAAAAGCAAAAAAGAGTGGGGTTCCCCTAATTAAAAAGTATAAAATGTTTAAAAACAAATTTATGCCTATATAATTCTGTAGCTGTTGACACACTGGAGGAGTCCCCTGTCCCAGCTTTGGAGTTTCATTTGTTAGCTGTCAGAGGACTTAACATAAATCTCACTGTACTGTCACATAAAATGGACCATTAAAAGTCTTGAGCAATTATCTACAAGAAAACTTGCAGTATTCCACACCAGAGTGCAAAAGTAAACAGCAATTTTTTTATTATATATATATAAAAACTGTGAAACTGCCAAAACAAGAGAACAAGTTTTCCATGATGTTTTCTAATTAGGGAGAGTTAATTGTTGCAATTCATGCAGAGTTATCAATTGTACAATTAGGCAGTAATTATTCATTTCAACTCAGTTATTCTCAGATTTAGAGATGTATTACAGAACACATTTTAATAAAAAAAAAAAACTAAGAATTTTTTTCATTAAAATTACCGGTAATTCTTGTTCAAATCTATTCTTACAATTTGACTGACGTTTAATAAGCTTTTCAATCTAAACCACATCAGTCATGTATAACAATAGAATTTGAATATAACTATAATGTACAGAAACATGACAAATTGTCAATCAAATTACAAGGATGTTTAAGTCCTATTCTCCTAAAAGCAGGACAACATTTAGAAACTAGAATTTAGACAACGACATCAAAACGATTTGTTGGACACTTCCTTTGACGATTTGCGAATCTTCCCTTGTGGTATCGTCATTAATGAGTCATCCACTAGTAAATTTGCTAATCAGGCGACAAAAATTTGATACAAGCAGTTCAAGAACTCATTTGTGGAAAGACTTGTCTAATTTGATCATCAACACTGTGTGATCAGGTGCTCTCTGAATGTCAATTTCAAAAAATCCAATTTAGAGAATACAATACGCATAAAAATAGTTATAGCTTTCTTTGGACTTTCCCCTTCGTAATTATACATGTATTTACGTTGTTTTTAGTCGTTTCCAAAAAATCTTGCTGCTTATCCAGAATGTATATTTATTTATAAGGCAAAGCAAAAAATAAATTTTTCATATTCATATTTTGGTATTTATAATCTTTTTCTCTCTAACTTCTTTAAAAATATCATTAAATTCTATTTTATAAAGTGAAGAACTTAACAATAATTAATAGAAAATAGTGAAATAGTTAAACATTGTGATTTTGTCAATCACCTTTTCAAATAGAGTTTTAATCATAGACTCAAGAAGATTTGTCAAAGGCTTTACCACCCCCACCCCCATTCCCACAACTAACACCAGTATCTGAATGAATTGTAAGAATTGTAAATTGTAAATCGTGAATTACAAGAACCTACCCATCTTCTTGGGCATATTTGTGGGTAAATGCCAGCAGGTCTGCGGCTCTACCACTACCATCACACACCACAACCGGAACCGGCGGTTTGTCTGTGACATACTCCAGCACCGAACGGATGGTGTTGGCACCACCCTCTAGCACCACACAAATCACTGGCACACCACGACCCTGGACGCCACTGGCTGTAACAAAAAAGTTCACAATGCAGACATTTAATTAGACTAAGTGCTTTTTTTTTACAATAAATATTAGATTTGTTCATGATTCAAAATTGTTGGTGTCATAAAACTGATAGGTTTATCTGAAGAAAATTATGAAGTCTCAATATTTATTCTTTTATCTTAAAAATACTGAATATTTATAATTTAAAAAAAAAAAAAAATGGTATTGATAAGATCTGTTAATGAAATTCAATATGAAAAAATCCTTAATGTAAATTCATTGGTAAGACGTCATGAGTTAGACTGTAACCATAATTATCTGGTACAACCCATACAAAAAAAAGTTACACTTAGTCATAACTTTTCTGTAACTAAAGTGTAACTTTTATGTACCTAAGATTTAGGCACATAAAAGTTATAACTTTTTTGTACCTAGATTGGACTTAAACTTTTTGCCCTATAACTAAAATGTACCTACATGGAACTTAGAAATTTCTTAGTATAACTAAAATGTACCTACATTGAACTTAGAAACTTTTCAGTATAACTAAAATGTACCTACATTGAACTTAGAAACTTTTCAGTATAACTGAAATGTACCTACATTGAACTTAGAAAATGTTCAGTATAACTGAAATGTACCTACATTGAACTTAGAAACTTTTCAGTATAACTAAAATGTACCTACATTGAACTTAGTCAATTTGTGAATGTGTTTGGACTTTGTCATTTTTACACTAAAAATTTAAGAGTATCTTATCCAAGAGGTTCAAGTCTAAAGTAGACTTTTATCACAATAAATCTAAAAACTAATATAAAATATCGTTATATCTTTGTTTTTTATAAAAATCACGATAAGTGGGGGGATGGGGGGGGGGGGGGGGGGTAGATGTAGGTTGATCACACACTGGGTAGTAAAATCACTAAGAGTTGTTTGAAAACAATGACATAACCATTATAACGGGAATCCAGTCCATCAATTGCAACACAAACACCTGTCCAAAATTTTATTGTTTTTATAAGGCAGAAACAGGAAATCACTTTCCGCCTGAACGCACACACATCCCAGGTTAACAGTAAAGGGTGTCTAAAGAGGTCATGCTTAGTCCGTGCTGTGATGACACTGATGTTTGTTTAAGATAAAAAGTTGATGTGTGTGTTTTGACCAGCAGACATTTTTTATTTTGTTATCGGTCTCTTGAACATCATTAGACATATTACGATTTCGTTTAAACACTGTTAAATACTAAGGGGTAGCATCAACTTTATATTATCACTGAAAATTTTTCCAACTTTTCATGGCCTACCCCATTAAGAAAGGAATAGAGTAGATTTCTAGAAATTGATTCAGAATTTTCCCACGACATCGAATGCATGCGAAGAAAGGAGGGGGGAAGGGGGCTGGGGAGGGGTGGTAGCATTGTTTGTTATTATGAGATGGGTTCATCATATTTATTCACATATTTCATTAATAGACATGCTGTTAACAAAGAACAGTACTGCTATTTCCATCTGTATGTTTTCCCAGTACTAGCCTTTCTCTCATCGTAATTTATAACAGCACATAGCTATAAGGCCTGTGTTATAAACTTTGGGAAACATGTTTTATTTAAATAAGGTGTTATAATTTTTGGTTTTACATATTCATCAATTGTAAAAATGCATTGGTATTTAAATTGATTTAGTTTTTAAAATTCCCTCAAATTATTCAAAATGGCGGCTCTTGAGACCGGAAATGCCCAGTTTTGATGATCGGTTAATAAACTAACAGGTTGTAAGGAAAGAAAATATTACTAAAATTTGTTTCAATTAAATGCAGAATTCTTAAGATAATATCAAGTAAATAATATTGTTTTTAACCAAAATAAATTTTAAAGATTTATCCCGGTATTAATCGTGGCTGTATCGTGATTGGCCAAAATTTCAAACTTTGACTTTCGTGAATTCTGATTGGACAATTGCCATTCCGCCATCAAATTTTGAAATGGGCAAAGAAGACAGGAGTTGTTGTGAAGATTTTCCTGATTTTTTCAAGAAATATGCAGAATCACAGCGTGTTGTATGTAGTAATGAAACTGCAAGCAGTGGTTTCATAAAGATAGACATGCTTAAGACCTGGATGATATGGCTTTAGTTGTGGATGACCATTTCTATTCAGGGTAAGTCTGATGTACAAACAAGTCATTTTAAATAATTCATTTGTGTTTACTTATCTCAATTTCTTTATTATTGCTTTGCACTTAGAAATGAATTACATTTGGAAAATTTCTAGAATTCTAATAAGAAGTGCATGATTTTATCATCTATATCAAAGTCTATGCAGCCATGTATATCTAGTGATGTACATTCTATATGTAATCAAATTATGGCTGACTCTTTTAAAAAGAGTATCATTGTATTGCAGAAAAAATCCCAACCAAGTCCAGCTAGCAGACTGTACACCAGATTGAAGATACATCATTAATACAAGATGAAAAAAGTAAGTGTGTGTGTTTATCAAGTAAAGATATACAGATTTTAAATTTTTAACCATATATAATGTGTATCTTTTAGTAAATGAATTATTGTAAATCTGAGAATATAATGGCAACTGCATGCTGTATGTGTATCAATGTTGACTCTTTTTTTTAGAGGGGGGGGGGGGGTACTAGGTCAACAGAGAATTGAAAAGTTTTACTGATATTTAATAATAATTTATGCTACATATATTGAAAATTGTCAAACAGTATCATGTTTTAAATATTATTGCCTTCTTTTAGATTAATGGAGGACGAGGATAATACTATGAAAGAGATCATATGCAAGAGCAACCGTTCCCATAGAAATACATGCAGCCATGTAAACAGAAACCATTTTTCACCTGCCAGGTGCTGGTCACATATATATTCAACTTGGTATGCTATATAATTTTCTGTTTTAAGTATAAGGTAGTTGTCAAGGATTTTAACAGTTACAATGAAAGTACATGTAGTAAGAAATTGCCATAATGAAACATTCTTTTTTATATTTTTTAGGAAGTTCAACAGATTCAAGAAACAGATCCAGTTGTTTGCTGATAAATTACTGCAGGTCATTGGTATCATCTAGAACCAGGACTGTTTTAAAAATCATACTAGTATGTTTGGAACAAAATCATGCTAGTATATGTTAGGAATTTAACCTAAAACATGCTTTAATTATGAAGGTTTTGGTCAAATTTTGGTTTACAAAATAATGTTTTTCAAACTTTCTATTCAAATTTAGCAAGAACATTAGACACACATGTAATCCCAAATGGTTTTATGTTAGATTATTGCTTTATTTAAAAAACTTGCATATAGGGTCTGTAATGATTTGAGATAATTATGTAAACAATAAAATGCTTTTTTGGTGACATATGCGGAATATGAATGTAGCGACATTGCAGAAAAAATACATTACCCGCATTAGCGAGTTATGTAAATTTTTTCTGCAATCATTGCTCCCTTCATTACCTGCATGAATCGTCAAAGAAAGTTATATTGTTTATATTTACATCTTTCTTTTAACAAATTAATAAATTGTTTGTAAAGAGTAAGTTAAATTTACTATATTATTTTTAATGTGCATCAGTTCGTTAGCTAAAAGAAACAGCCAAGTTGTCTTCAATGGGAATGTGAGTCTGCATTGATATCCTGATTATTTCAATGATTTTTCTAAGGTCATTATAGGTTTCGACCAATCATTAAACAAGGCGTTAACTATAAGTTTCCATAAGAAATGGAGGAAAGCATACTCATTAGATGTAAATATAATTCAGTAAACATATTGATTAACATAAACATTGACTTGTGTTCTTCTGCTCACATGAACAGATATGATTTTAAATTCCTATTCAAGAGCAAAAACAATTTGATGAAAAGTTCATGTCAACATTAGGGACTTTTTTTTCATCAGTATAACACCTGTACATGTACCTGGGGTTTTTTTTTTATCTGAAGTTTATGATACAGATAGATATTTTTTGCCTACATCTGTAATTTTTCTGTGTAACTTTTCTGTACCTAAATGATAACTTTTTTGTACCTACATCTATAACTTTTCTGTACCTAAACAATAACTTTTCTGTAACTTTATGTATAACTTTTCTGTACCTACATCTATAACTTTTCTGTACCTAAATGATAACTTTTCTGTAACTATATGTATAACTTTTCTGTACCTACATCTATAACTTTTCTGTACCTAAATGATAACTTTTCTGTAACTATATGTATAACTTTTCTGTACCTACATCTATAACTTTTCTGTACCTAAATGATAACTTTTCTGTAACTATATGTATAACTTTTCTGTACCTACATCTATAACTTTTCTGTACCTAAATGATAACTTTTCTGTAACTATATGTATAACTTTTCTGTACCTACATCTATAACTTTTCTGTACCTAAATGATAACTTTTCTATACCTATATGTATAACTTTTTTGTACCTAAATGATAACTTTTCTGTAACTTTAATTTGTAACTTTTTTGTACCTAAATGATAACTTTATTATAACTTTTTGATAACTTTTTTATACCTATTTATTTTTATGAAAAAAATAAATTGTCAATAGTTACACTCTAGTTATGACTTTTTTGTACTTAAGCAAAAAGTTACAATATAGGTATAACTTTTTGATGCTAATTTGGAACCATAATTGATCAGATGGTTCCAAATTGTGCTAACTTAGTTATGACTTTTTTGTAACTTTTTTAAGGGCTCATAGGTATAACTTTTTAGTGCTTTTTTTTTGTATGGGAATAATTAACGATATGCAATAAGTCTGGTGACGCATCATGAACACATTTTGCAGTTATGCATTCATCAAATAAAGGTACTGTATTGTAGATCTATCAAGAAAACTATACAGCATGCCCATTTTTTCTTTCTTAAAGCTTGAACCTAAAATTCATAGTGTCCCCATAAAGGTTTTTTTTACTTCTTCTTTTAATATCTGGTAACAGTTTTGTTAATTTTCGAGGGAAAACACTTCAAAACTCATGAATTTACTTATAAACTCTCTGCTAGAAAGGCTGCTTGCTGTCACTTTCAGCAGATAAAATGTACAAGGATTCAACTTGGTAACCAAATCGATCTTCTCTATTAATGAAAATATCAGATATCAAATGCTATAGTGGTGAAATGCATGAATGTTTTTGTGAAATCTCAGACAACCAACATGCTAATGGTCTTCATGTCCAACCTCCATTCTGACACTTGAAAAAGACATTTGAGGGATTTGCTTACAACACAGAATTCTGATTAAATGCAAAATGGTCCATTCCGTACTGCTATTCATCAGGTTTTAAGAGAGGAGTGAAGATGCTTTAGCCAAGAAATCCTAGGCCTGATTACCCTTGGCCTGTGTGACAGACAGTGTAGATGTAAGCTAATCGTTATCCCCATCAACCCTCGCCTTGCTATCCCACATCTAATGGCTAGGGCTGACAGCTCAATATGACAGCCAATAGTGATGCCCTGCCACATTTTGATGAACTGTCACCTGATGGTTTGATGTGCAGCTTTGATATCAATATTACGTAAATAATATCTTTTTTTAAAAGAGATTTATGGGGGCTTTTACTGAGTCATGTGATGAGGCGCATTGAGGAGAGTATATTCAAGCTGATAGCTTTTAACTTCCAAGTCGAATGAATCAGAAGGGGTCAGTCATGAGCAACACTAAAACATAAATTCTATCGGAGACATATGGGTTTGTCACTTCAATATGAAGATCTAAGAATCATACAAAAAAATTACCACAGGGCATTCTATACACGGATGCTCAAGAAGTGTCAGGCGTATAAGATAGAAAAATCTATATCCTGAAAAACCATACAACTCAACAGAAAAACCAACTGTCGCTGAGGACCTGCTGTAGTCAGCAGTGTAACCATCAGAGAGAAATAAATCCAGAAATTAGTCTAGCTAGGCCATATAACGAAAACACCATCATAGATCAAATGAGTACAACTACAATTGGTCTGAGACACTTGGCCTGAGCATTTGGTGGCTAGATGACAAGCTCTTCAAACTTTAATTCCCAATGGCCTCTCTACTAATTTAAAGACAAATAACTCTTAATTAGCAAATTGTATCACTGCAATTTAAGAAATATGAAGAATAACATTTGTTTCTGACATTTAAGAAAGATAAATAATGGAAGAAATGTATTTAGTATAAGGCAGGTGACAATCCATTTATATTTTCTGGCAAAAATCACATTTGTTATTACCATATTACATAGCGGAAATTGTGTAACTTATGTTACAATATGATACATAGTTTTTGTAAAGCAGTGGTACACCATACATAAAAATAACTGATGTAATGTCCTACAATGCATTTTAAATTACTAATCATTTAGCATTTTGCTTTTTTTGCCAACATTTCTACAAAAAAACCTCACATTCTGAATCTGCTTTATAACTAATAAGTGCATGTCTTTTGTTTGTACAGAGTCCCCTAAGCAGTGAATCTGAGATCAGTGACCCCTTGGCTGAAGGCACAAATGTCAGTGGACATATAACCCTCAACATCCCAAACAGACAGTTCATGACAAATCGTCTCAGATTTCAGCAGAAAGTACGAAAGCCAAAAAAAAAAAAAACATGAATAAAAAATTGACACTAAAAATAGACTTGATTTTATGAACTTGAATAAATGGTGATTTTTTTTTCAAAGAGACAGGAGAATAAAGACAACACTAGCTTGTAATTTTGATATCAAAAGATGTCCATTTGAAATCTAAGCATAAAAATAACCCTAGGTGTGTAATCATTTCCAGGGACATTATACATTCTACTGGCTGAATTCTGTCTGCATTTCCAAAGTAAGATCATTAGTGCTAGATGAAAGTCCTTCATTCTGTTAATGATGTGGAGACTTCCTCAATGCTGTCATTTTTAGAAACCCTAGTTGTTAGCTTCTCAAAGTTTAAAATCCAAACTGTTGACAAATAATAAATTACTACATCTGCAGGTGTTTAATTTTGTTTCTGGGATATAAATGATGATAAATTATCTTGTGTGTAAATGGTAGAAAAATTCTGATGCTGATTTCACTTCTTTTCTGACATGATTTAAACGTTTTAGGCAAAACTTGAGTTAAAATATTTAAAACCGCGTAAATATTTTTTAAAACTGAAAGTACAAAAAATCTAGCAGGTACAGTGAAGTCTCCCATTCCGGGTCTTTTGTAAATATAGTTCCTGAAAATTTATTTTGAAACAAGAAATGACTGTTTAATAGCTCACAAATGGTACTTTCAATTACATACATGGTATGAAATAAAAATGAAGTAAAAACTTTGCAAAATATCAACAAATCAGTCTGACTGGACCCAGAATTCGTGACTTCACTTCACTGTAAAGGTTTTCTCCATGATGTTAATATGTTTAACCATTTCAAATCCAGACTGTATTTTGAACCTTAAGACATTGGACCACGTCTATTTTATGCTATTTAATTTTCCTCAAATGTTAAATGATCGACAAAGACATCCACTTGCATGTCCTAAGCACTCCAGCCCTCAATCAGTGTACTTTTATAATGCATTGAATTTTATGCACTTTGAAGAAGTTTTGTGAATCATTGGAATGTTGTATATGTAAACAAGCAGCCTATTTTTCATTGCAAAATCTTGCTATAAAAGAGACATAAAAGAATCACCCCCGTCATCCCATTAATACAAATTTAGTTCCATAAAACCTGACAAAGTAAAGTTGTGGGAAGGAAAAGTACTCAGGAGACAGAAATAATTCTTTGAGTGATTTATCTTTGTATTTTTTTCATTAAGGCGAGATAAAAGTTTTTAATCGGGAGGTCTAAATGTCAATGTGAAATGGCATGTAACTGTATATCAACTCTGAAAACTCCTCAAATACAGGGGAAAAGTAAAATGTTATGTTTGGTACAGAAGAAGAAATAAGCAACTAAATGTTGCTATTTTTGGAAAGCTTCTATTATTGTTCAACACACACCTACTTCAAACTTTAATTTTCCCATAACCATGCAGGCAATTCCCTATCCTGCAAAGAATCAAGATTGGGACGGGGATCTTGTTGGAACTTACAAGATAATTTTGCACTTACTTATGGATATTTTTTGCTGTGCAATGAACCTTTCCAGCCTCTTTCTGAAGATAATTTCTCCTCCATATTTTCCCACAGTTCCATTGTCAACTAACAGGAAGTAGGAGTGATTGCTGTTCAAAACTGCATAGTTACTTTTAGGTGAAGAAACACAGTGATACGGAACAACAACCTACAATACAAGAATTCAAAAAGCCATGCAATGCCATTTGAACTACTGTAAATTCCTTATTTTACACGAGTACTTAATTCCGCGATTCAACCATTTTCCATCAAATTGCAAGAATAAAAAATCATGAATGCCAAATGTTTATAATAGTTTCTTGTAATAAACATATATCCGAAAAATAATAGTCAGATTTTAAGATTCGCGAGATGTGCTTCTCGCTATTTTACACGAATATTAATTCCTTGCGCTTAATTAGGAATCTACAGTATATATAACATAACTGAATTTGATACTTTTAGACCTATGGGGCATACTTAGCTAAAATAAAAATCATATAGCACAAAACAGCAGCTTTTGCAGAAAATGTGGGTTATTATAGAATATTTAATAAAGGGTGAAAGAGTTTTTCAGTTTTTGGCACTCGATCTTTCAGCAGAGAAATAAAACATCATTTACATCTTTTCCAATCAGCTCCTCTTTGTTTTCGACAATTCCCCATGGAGCGATGCCGATGGCTACAACCTTGTTCTTCAGTTTAGTAGCTCTGTCACTTATGGCATCCCCAACGTGCCTCGTCACACCTGGAAATATCAGGAACCATATGAAGAACACAGAAATTGGATTTAAAGTATAAAATCAAGACACAAATTCACCCTATTTATTTCTTTCCGCCACTTTCAAAAACAAAGTAAATTTTGGTACATTAAAAATTCATTTTATTGCCACTTCAATACTAATTCAAAATGACTACAGATTTGAATTAGAGGTGCAAGCCTTTTCTCCCTAACGCACATAGCGACTGGGTCTTTTCCATTATCAAATAAAAATTTGAATTTTAAAAGTTTCCAAGCAGGGAACTCTCTCCTGCACCAAGTGCAACATAGACAGCTTTCATCATTGACAATATTGGATAAGTTATTTAATGAATACACCATTCTTCAATGCATGAATACAATAGTTAATTGATATAGACACCTTTCTTCAATGACTACATTGGATGAGTTGATATAGACAATACTTCAGTGACTACAGTGGCTGAGTTGATATAGACACCTTTCTCCAATGACTACATTGCCTGAGTTGATGTAGACAATACCTCAGTGACTGCATTGGCTGAGTTGATATAGACACATTTCTTCAATGACTACTTTGGCTGAGTTGATATAGACAATACTTAAGTGACTACATTGGCTGAGTTGATATAGATAATACCTCAGTGACTACACTGGCCGAGTTGATTTAGACACCATTCTTCAATGACTATTGGCTGAGTTAATAGACAATACCTCAGTGACTTCATTGGCTGAGTTGATATAGACAATACCTCATTGACTACATTGGCCAAGTTGATATAGACACCATTCTTCAATGACTACATTGGCTGAGTAGATGTATATAACTACCTTTCTTCAATGAATACAATGGCGGAGTCTTAGACTTACCGGTACTGGTCCCTCCAGTGATGATCCAGGCTCCAGTGGTTTTGGCGGCCTTCAGAAGACCTTTGCGGAACACTCGTTTGAGCTTGGGCTGGAGGTCAAAGTTGAGGATTCCCCCTTGGACGGTGATGAGGAGTTTGGGAAGCTCTAGCCCCCAGTGTCTGGTCAACAGTTGAAGGACATTCTCAGCCTTTGTGTCAAAGCTGCTCAGTCTCACATACTGAAACACAAACCATGATGGGGTCGTGATTACAGTCTGGCTTATACCTTAAACTTTTTATTGCTCATTACAACAATTACATTTATTATGTTATCTATAATTGATTATAATATCAGATTCTATGAAGTTAAATAATTTCATTAGCATAGAAAATAATGATGGTCAATGTAAAAACAAAATCTATATTGCTTGATAAACCATGTAATCACATTAAATATCATTAATGATTGAAAGGTTCTAAAATCATATAGCGAAAGCCTGGGATAAGATTCTGTGGACCAGACTGTTCAAGACAAACGATAATGTAATGCAATGACACCTACAATATTGTATTGTAACCATGGTATTTTTATTCTTTAACTTCTCAGAATATCTGACAATACCAACCGTTAAACTGAATAGAAGATCAATATGAGTTTATTGCTTCAAGTTAACATTTTTTAAAAATGTATTAAGTATATGTCCATGTATTTGTGCGTGTTTGTATATTATACCAGTATATTTACGACATTAAGGCTTTAATTTTCATAATTATTGTTGGGTCGTAAAGTTTAATCAGCCTTAATCTTATTAAATATTCAGGGACATTTTGACTCACTCCATTGTGGTCGATATTTACGTAGTAATGAACTGCGCGTAGGTCACACCAAGTTATTACCCCTGCCATAGCTGGGAACCACCATTACATTATACATGTATTTGGATATATATGTTAACACTGTCAGGTACAGATTGAAATAATAAAGCATGGTGTGTCAGCTCACGGCTCTGGCAGTATGTGTCAACTCTGCCCTGTATCCCTACATGTATAATTACATGCTGTGATGAATGACAAAATGGGACCATGAACCCTTCATGGAGAAGGCCATTATTAATTAGTCCTCAACCACAATTTGACAATATGATGGGTTTTGTTTACTACTAATGGGGTACATAGGTGTCAATATGTATCCTGATTTAAAACTTTAAACAGTAATGAGCTTTTTAAATCTGTTACAGTGCGGTACTTATAACGATGTATGTTTGCAGATGCATGAAGCTAAGCTCTTCAGATTTTAAGTTTGCTGGTACCAGTAGGTTAAATTTGAAACTTGACAAATTTGAATTACATTACTTTTAATTAATTGTTGCAAAGTTGTTGTTTTTCACTATATAGAAGCATCAACCAATTTTTCCTAGGTGAATTACAATATCTATTAGTGCTAATAACGACCACTCCATTAGCTGTACCTGAGCTTTACTGGGGTGGGGTGCCCCCTGGAATTCCAAAGTACCATAGGCGTCGGTGGGCAGTGTCTCTGTGTGTGTATAGGGGTGCCACCTCTCAATGGGGGTGGAGCTCTCTGTTGACCCTGGTTTGACCTCTGCTGTATGCCAACTGGCCGGTCTGCCACAGCAGCACCTGTATGATATATTATATTAATAACATATCTACACATCTTAATCTCCAAAGCATTCCATGCTGATCCACTAAAGTGACACACGGAAATTACTGGTGTATGCCTCAGTAATATGTCCAGAAATTTATGAATAAAATTTAAATCTATTAACCTAGAGCATAAGCACTGCACTTAAATCATCCATTCACAATGTGCAAAATGTATATGACTAAACGCTTCTATGTAACGTCTCAATCACCCTATAACTATCTCTGATTATTGTGTAATTGTTTCACAACTCTTTCATTAAAAACTTGCCTTCCTGCATCTCTAGCACTTTTGATAAATTTTATGCAGTCTCTTTTGTAGAATGTCTTTTCAATCCAGGATTTCTGATTCTACAACAGAAAAAATAAAAATAAAATTTACATGATTCATAATATGCATTTTTGAGCTCTTTCATTCTGATATCCTTTTTAAGCAGTTTTTCTACTGATTCCAACTTACAATATGACAGTAAGCTTGAACGTTATACACGTATTTTCATCAAAGATTTATAAGACTAATAACTAATGAAAAAAATAGTGCTTTAAGAATTGTTCACAGCGACACCTTTTGTTTCCTATAGAAAAAAAATAATAAAGAATAATAGGCGTGCCTCCCTGCATCAGGTAATTAAAATAAATTAATAAAAAAAGAAAACATTAAAGTCTATCTATACATGGAAATAATTAATTCAGGTGACGCAGCATCACTGGAAGGATGGACATACTTGTCTGATTTAAGTTGGATTGTGATATACTTCTGACGTCAGATTATGGCAGAGAGTGCAAATAAACGAGAAAAGTGGTTATGAAAAATAAATCTTTTGTCAACTGTCCTGTAAAATAACAAGACAATCTGACATAATGAAACTTTTTTAAAAATGTAGATTTATGTGGCCAAAATTTCATCTTAACTTATACAGTTCTTTAGGGTTAATTATATCTTAATTTTTTATTTTGAAAGGAAATACGTCACAATTTAAGTTGAAAGTGCTCCTGGTTTAATTTTCTAAGTAAATGTGCATTAATTATGTTTCAATATGAATCAGCGTAAAAAGAAAAGGAAAAAAAAACAAACATTGACTTAAATAAAAAAAATTTTAAAAATTCCTTGCAGGTATCAATGGAAACCCTTTGTCACCATCTATGATCTTAAACACACCAAAATTTGAATGGGAGGGGGGATTGAAGTTAGAAACACTGAATTGTAGATGACATCTTTACTTGATTCAATTAATTTTTAATACTCTATATTTAAATTTAACATCTATATTTGAGCACTTTTAACTATTTCTACCAGGAAGGTATTGGGCAACCTTTAGCGGTTGAAATATAGAGGTTTTTTTTCACTGTTTAGCATTGTTAATGTTAATTAAAATCTACAGCAGAAATGTCAGCGCCCCAAAAAAACTACCATATTACCAGTAATAAACCTAGCCTTTTTAATCATGTCTAGCCTGCTGTGACATAATACAATTAACAAAACATTAATTGCTACATATTACACCACAGTTCTGACTAAACGACACAATGAAAAACACATCTACAAGATGAATCGTCCAGTGAACATGCGATACCTGAATGCTAGACCTCTAAAAGGTGTTGACCACTGACATATCAATAACTGTAAAAGACAACACTGGCCTTCATCTTCAAGGTAACTGTCCATCAACCCGTTAACCATGAAGCCAAGGGCTACAGATCAACTATCAAACTAAGACATCATCTTATAAACCTTGTCACCTCTCAAAGTCTCTCAGAGACAAAAAAATATCCATACATTGCTCCTCAATAGAGGGTTGACCCTGATAGTGTCGGGTCAGAAAACCATGGCCAACATTGTTAATTACTACTGTTTTACTTTTGGCAAGTTATTAAAAACAAATCTGTAGAAAACTCAATATTTCTTTTAATCTTAATCAAAAATTAAAATTAAGTTCTTCATTCCAACCTTTTCCTTTGCGAAGAAAATCGAGTGCCTGAAATTTGAAATTCCATCCCAGATAGTGGCTAGACTATTGGTACTTAGAGTTCTCCCAAGCTCTCGCTTCTTGCTGCTGCGCTTCTGATATTCTTTTGTTGAAAATGGATCTATCACTTTTTTTCCCTTTCCCAGTGGCATTATCACATTTAGAAAAAGATATCACACTCTGTTTTGAAAATGTTTTAAAGCATCACAATGTTATCCACACATCAGAATCCACCATTGCTTGCCAAGATGAAGCTTTTAGTGTTCCCTCTATTTTGTACTCTTTAGAAGTTTATCTGAATTGTTATCTACATTTACTCTGCTCTAATTAAACGTCTTACACCAATATACTTTAGTAAATGTCCCTTCAAGAAATTAAAAATGGAAATGAACTTTACCCACGCGAGAACTTAATGAGACTGTCATGTTGAGAAATAACTGCATAGTCTTGACAGTAACTCAGGAGTCAACAGCTGTTAAATTCGCACAAACACGTGATGCGGCAATTGCCAATCAGTAGTCAAAAATTAAAATATATGCACCTTATTTAAAAATTTCATCAAAACGGATTTCCTCACCGATCAAATATTATGCCAGGTAATTGTATTCCAACTCAAAGACCTCAGACTACCGTACACCTGATGATATAGGAATTAAGTAGCTAACTCAGTTTGTGGACAACAGTAGATTCAGTGTTAATTTTCTGGTTCAAGTATTGGTTATCAAATAATTTCCATATTATTTCACCTTTAATAATTCAAAATTAACCATCTTATACCTATGAAGTGGTTAAATACAATGCACGTTGGTGTGCTTCCTTAATGGCAGCCTAAAATAAATTTTCATTGTATCAAATCCATGGAAATCCTTGCAATTACATTATCACTTTTTTGGCATACACAAAACGAAGGAATATCTACTATTTTAACCCACTTTACAGAAAATCAAATTCACGATCCTATATCAAACATAACTATTTTCAATTTTTACCCCTTTTTTCAATTAAGAATTACATAATCTTCCCAAATGCAATATAATCAGCCATTGGAAAATCCTAGCTGATTTGTCAAAAACAGATATATACAGTTGAACTTTGGTATCTCAAACACTGATATCTCAAATACAATACATATGTCGAAGAGAAACAAGTGTAAATGATCCAACCACTTATTTTTTAAGTATTTTACCCTCGATATCTCAAATGCTTGGATATTTCGAAGTTTTAAACAGTTCCATCTAGTTAGAGATAATGAAGTTTGACTGTAACAATAGCAATGTTGATAGCAAACAGGTGTAAACTTTGGAGTACTTCTACTAACATGAAGTTACTTCGTCAGTAACTGAGAGTGGATATTTTAATTCCTCCTGTATGACTACTTGAAATTCCCAAGAGCTACAATTGTCTACTTGTTACTTGCTATGTTTATTGCTCACCACATAAAAAACATATAAAACAGATAAAACTGCTGAGCAAGCATTTCTGTAAATTGACCAGCATTACACGGAAATAAATACTGTCAAAACCAGCAAATTTGTACTAAAAATATCAGCATTCTGACCCAAAAACTATAAATAGTTACAGTACCAGCTTTACATCAATTTTGGACATTTGGTAACCTCTTGATCAAACTTGAACAATGATCTTCTCTGAACAATGACCATTAAAGTACATGCTTCGTTCAATTTAATCAAACTAAAATAATGAGCAAAATAAAATACTATAAATAATGCAATCATGTTATTTCTGATGCTTACTTAAATTCTTGCTTTTTTAATTTTGCTAAACTAACAATTTAATTTTAAAATTTTCTCATTACCAGAAAAACGTCCCGATTATGTAAAGGAAATTAGCCCACTTTAATCTTGGCCAACCAGAACCTTGCAATATTCCAAGGCCAGCAAAATACATTACCTTCCATTGTTATAATTCACAAGTTTCAAAAATAGACAATTCTTTGTACTGTCACCAGTTTCTTGAAGCTAAATTTCCTGACATATTCATCAGCATTCATATTTACGTTCAACAATTTTTAGAGTAAATTGTTATTTTTGACACATAATTTGCCAGAACTAATGACAAAATGAATTTTGAAACAGAGTTGAATCATCTCTTTTTGCAAATTTCAAACAAGAATCTACATGAATTATAAATTCATAAATTTGTATGAAAAATTTATTTAGTTTGGATTTTTATGGAAATCATTAATATGGCTATTCAAATATTCTCCTACAGGAAATCAAAACCTTCGAGGTGATAAAAATACATTGACAAAACTGATTGACAAGAGCACAGCGGTGCAAAAGGGAAAAACAATAGCATCAAAATTCTGATAAGAAAGATTGTCTATAGCTTTTGTATAATCCGTCAGGTCAACCACAAAGACTTGTAATCAGTGCCAATCAGTTCATTCTCAGAGTTGCATGTTGTATGTTAATTCAGAATAGAGAACAAAAAATCACAAAGGGGCAGAATCAAGAATGCAATTAAAATTCATTAAATTTTAATACGATTATTACCAAAATGAAACAAAAAAGTTGATTTTGTGAGCTGACATCAGAATTAAAATCTACAAAATTAAATGATTTTTTTAAATTAAATTAAAAACTTATCACACCTTCTTTCCATTCAAAAGCGAACGCCGAAATTTGGAGAAGTCATCCCACAGTGAAACGATACTATTCCGAGAGCGGGAGCGATTCTGGTATCCAGGTTCCACCTTGAACATTCTGACCTAGTGTGCCACTGAGTGGCCCCCTTTTTTTGTCTCTCTCACACTGGCAGTCTGCAATCGCCCCCCGGAGCCATAAATCAGTCACTGACCAGACAGGCCTTAAACAGGACTCCTTTCTTACTTTTTTACACCTTGTCTGCAGTTTTACTTCCTAGGTTGTTGGTCAAGAATTAGTTATCAATAGTCAACCTGTTCAAAGATCTGACATATCATCCATACCATATACTGGTGTCTTTAGATATGGGCCAGTTCTAAAGCTTTAGCTGTCAAAACATAGATGACGATTGTGGGTTGTTGTTTTTTTCAAAGAAAACTGTAGGTTCAAAAGTTGAACTTTAACCCTGTTAATGCGACGTCAATCACTCTGAATATGAAGATTCAGATAATTATTCATTCCTCTTAGGAGTTCGTGTTCTTATTATTTTGCTCTGAAATTTCCCTGCAACAATCAGGCAAGACTGAGCCCTTTTGAAATAATTATGGCAAACAAGGAAAATAATCACCTTTCTGACTTTTCTCATTTAACATTCAATATTAAGCTGCACCTACGTAAGAAATCACTGTAATTCTATCAACTTGTAGTCCTTTGTGTGAATTATTCATATCAGCATGTAAGGATCACAATACCTGTGCATGTTATTGAACTTTATGATTTCACAAAATCTGATTAGACTTCCTATTCAATTAACACAATATTAATTCTTTCATCTTAGTAAGCTTTGCCCTGTCTTTGAATATGGAAAGACCAATGAAAGTGTCGAATGTAATATAATTAACTTTTAAACATTTTTGACCAATTTCTACTTTAATCTTTTTTATAAAAAGTTAACCCCTCAGTACTTTTATTGAGCTTTTGACACAAAAGTTTGTTAAAAAGGTACGAAAATATGACCCATACATTACAGCTTTTAAGAATGGTAAAAATGTTCAAATGACTCAGTCTTCCTGTAATATCGTACGATTAATTACGGATCAACACCAATTTTAATGCTTTCTGAACTGATAACCATTAACATGTTTTCTGACTGCACTAAAGACAAATTCTTCAGTAATTTTCCACGAAAATTTGATGCATTTTAAAATAAATGTTAAAAAGAAAAAAAATAGAAAAATATAAATATGTAATACGAAATATCACGTTCTATTTCTGGCAATTCTGTCACCCCTCCTCCCTTCACCGATATGCACAATAAGGTCTTTTTTTTTTATAATCTTAGAAAATATACATAAAAAAGAAGTTGACAGGATGATATAGCTGGATCAGAGTATGCATGTAAATAGTCGGGGTTCTGACGCATAACAACCATGCACAGCACTACTTAACGAGCTTGTCAAACACTGCTCGGGGCACACACAAACTTCATTAACTTTTGACACCGGACAGTCAGGCAGGTCTTTTACATTTACAATGGTGTTAAGACACACTGGTACATCAGCAGAGAGGATTCTCAAAGATAGGCGTTTGTTCTGAGAATTTTTTTATTTACATTTTAATGATTTCACAATTGTTAGCCTTCGTCTTATAAATGATTATAAGTCATGTTCCACAATTATTTTTAGTTTAAAAACTAAAAAAACAAAAAACCACTTTACATAAAAACTTGTCAAGACAACCCCCCAAAAATTAGCTATACACATAAACAAAAACACCATCTGCACGACCTCAACTCCTCATCTTCTGAACTACATTTTTGAAAACTTATGTTATTCATAATGCAATTAACATTAGACATCCAATTTCCTGAAACGTTTTTGTAATTATACATAACTGTGACAAATGTTTGAAACCTTTTGACACTCATTTTTTAAAAGAGGTTAGCGGTACTGAAATTCAAAGAAAAACAAATTTAGGAATATTTGGCTATGAGAGGAATTATAAGCTAATATCCCATACAAAAAAAAAGCACTAAAAAGTTATACCTATGAGCCCTTAAAAAAGTTACAAAAAAGTCATAACTAAGTTAGCACAATTTGGAACCATCTGATCAATTATGGTTCCAAATTAGCATCAAAAAGTTATACCTATATTGTAACTTTTTGCTTAAGTACAAAAAAGTCATAACTAGAGTGTAACTATTGACAATTTATTTTTTTCATAAAAATAAATAGGTATAAAAAAGTTATCAAAAAGTTATAATAAAGTTATCATTTAGGTACAAAAAAGTTACAAATTAAAGTTACAGAAAAGTTATCATTTAGGTACAAAAAAGTTATACATATAGGTATAGAAAAGTTATCATTTAGGTACAGAAAAGTTATAGATGTAGGTACAGAAAAGTTATACATATAGTTACAGAAAAGTTATCATTTAGGTACAGAAAAGTTATAGATGTAGGTACAGAAAAGTTATACATATAGTTACAGAAAAGTTATCATTTAGGTACAGAAAAGTTATAGATGTAGGTACAGAAAAGTTATACATATAGTTACAGAAAAGTTATCATTTAGGTACAGAAAAGTTATAGATGTAGGTACAGAAAAGTTATACATATAGTTACAGAAAAGTTATCATTTAGGTACAGAAAAGTTATAGATGTAGGTACAGAAAAGTTATACATAAAGTTACAGAAAAGTTATTGTTTAGGTACAGAAAAGTTATAGATGTAGGTACAAAAAAGTTATCATTTAGGTACAGAAAAGTTACACAGAAAAATTACAGATGTAGGCAAAAAATATCTATCTGTATCATAAACTTCAGATAAAAAAAAAACCCCAGGTACATGTACAGGTGTTATACTGATGAAAAAAAAGTCCCTAATGTTGACATGAACTTTTCATCAAATTGTTTTTGCTCTTGAATAGGAATTTAAAATCATATCTGTTCATGTGAGCAGAAGAACACAAGTCAATGTTTATGTTAATCAATATGTTTACTGAATTATATTTACATCTAATGAGTATGCTTTCCTCCATTTCTTATGGAAACTTATAGTTAACGCCTTGTTTAATGATTGGTCGAAACCTATAATGACCTTAGAAAAATCATTGAAATAATCAGGATATCAATGCAGACTCACATTCCCATTGAAGACAACTTGGCTGTTTCTTTTAGCTAACGAACTGATGCACATTAAAAATAATATAGTAAATTTAACTTACTCTTTACAAACAATTTATTAATTTGTTAAAAGAAAGATGTAAATATAAACAATATAACTTTCTTTGACGATTCATGCAGGTAATGAAGGGAGCAATGATTGCAGAAAAAATTTACATAACTCGCTAATGCGGGTAATGTATTTTTTCTGCAATGTCGCTACATTCATATTCCGCATATGTCACCAAAAAAGCATTTTATTGTTTACATAATTATCTCAAATCATTACAGACCCTATATGCAAGTTTTTTAAATAAAGCAATAATCTAACATAAAACCATTTGGGATTACATGTGTGTCTAATGTTCTTGCTAAATTTGAATAGAAAGTTTGAAAAACATTATTTTGTAAACCAAAATTTGACCAAAACCTTCATAATTAAAGCATGTTTTAGGTTAAATTCCTAACATATACTAGCATGATTTTGTTCCAAACATACTAGTATGATTTTTAAAACAGTCCTGGTTCTAGATGATACCAATGACCTGCAGTAATTTATCAGCAAACAACTGGATCTGTTTCTTGAATCTGTTGAACTTCCTAAAAAATATAAAAAAGAATGTTTCATTATGGCAATTTCTTACTACATGTACTTTCATTGTAACTGTTAAAATCCTTGACAACTACCTTATACTTAAAACAGAAAATTATATAGCATACCAAGTTGAATATATATGTGACCAGCACCTGGCAGGTGAAAACTGGTTTCTGTTTACATGGCTGCATGTATTTCTATGGGAACGGTTGCTCTTGCATATGATCTCTTTCATAGTATTATCCTCGTCCTCCATTAATCTAAAAGAAGGCAATAATATTTAAAACATGATACTGTTTGACAATTTTCAATATATGTAGCATAAATTATTATTAAATATCAGTAAAACTTTTCAATTCTCTGTTGACCTAGTACCCCCCCCCCCCCCCCCTCTAAAAAAAAGAGTCAACATTGATACACATACAGCATGCAGTTGCCATTATATTCTCAGATTTACAATAATTCATTTACTAAAAGATACACATTATATATGGTTAAAAATTTAAAATCTGTATATCTTTACTTGATAAACACACACACTTACTTTTTTCATCTTGTATTAATGATGTATCTTCAATCTGGTGTACAGTCTGCTAGCTGGACTTGGTTGGGATTTTTTCTGCAATACAATGATACTCTTTTTAAAAGAGTCAGCCATAATTTGATTACATATAGAATGTACATCACTAGATATACATGGCTGCATAGACTTTGATATAGATGATAAAATCATGCACTTCTTATTAGAATTCTAGAAATTTTCCAAATGTAATTCATTTCTAAGTGCAAAGCAATAATAAAGAAATTGAGATAAGTAAACACAAATGAATTATTTAAAATGACTTGTTTGTACATCAGACTTACCCTGAATAGAAATGGTCATCCACAACTAAAGCCATATCATCCAGGTCTTAAGCATGTCTATCTTTATGAAACCACTGCTTGCAGTTTCATTACTACATACAACACGCTGTGATTCTGCATATTTCTTGAAAAAATCAGGAAAATCTTCACAACAACTCCTGTCTTCTTTGCCCATTTCAAAATTTGATGGCGGAATGGCAATTGTCCAATCAGAATTCACGAAAGTCAAAGTTTGAAATTTTGGCCAATCACGATACAGCCACGATTAATACCGGGATAAATCTTTAAAATTTATTTTGGTTAAAAACAATATTATTTACTTGATATTATCTTAAGAATTCTGCATTTAATTGAAACAAATTTTAGTAATATTTTCTTTCCTTACAACCTGTTAGTTTATTAACCGATCATCAAAACTGGGCATTTCCGGTCTCAAGAGCCGCCATTTTGAATAATTTGAGGGAATTTTAAAAACTAAATCAATTTAAATACCAATGCATTTTTACAATTGATGAATATGTAAAACCAAAAATTATAACACCTTATTTAAATAAAACATGTTTCCCAAAGTTTATAACACAGGCCTTATAGCTATGTGCTGTTATAAATTACGATGAGAGAAAGGCTAGTACTGGGAAAACATACAGATGGAAATAGCAGTACTGTTCTTTGTTAACAGCATGTCTATTAATGAAATATGTGAATAAATATGATGAACCCATCTCATAATAACAAACAATGCTACCACCCCTCCCCAGCCCCCTTCCCCCCTCCTTTCTTCGCATGCATTCGATGTCGTGGGAAAATTCTGAATCAATTTCTAGAAATCTACTCTATTCCTTTCTTAATGGGGTAGGCCATGAAAAGTTGGAAAAATTTTCAGTGATAATATAAAGTTGATGCTACCCCTTAGTATTTAACAGTGTTTAAACGAAATCGTAATATGTCTAATGATGTTCAAGAGACCGATAACAAAATAAAAAATGTCTGCTGGTCAAAACACACACATCAACTTTTTATCTTAAACAAACATCAGTGTCATCACAGCACGGACTAAGCATGACCTCTTTAGACACCCTTTACTGTTAACCTGGGATGTGTGTGCGTTCAGGCGGAAAGTGATTTCCTGTTTCTGCCTTATAAAAACAATAAAATTTTGGACAGGTGTTTGTGTTGCAATTGATGGACTGGATTCCCGTTATAATGGTTATGTCATTGTTTTCAAACAACTCTTAGTGATTTTACTACCCAGTGTGTGATCAACCTACATCTACCCCCCCCCCCCCATCCCCCCACTTATCGTGATTTTTATAAAAAACAAAGATATAACGATATTTTATATTAGTTTTTAGATTTATTGTGATAAAAGTCTACTTTAGACTTGAACCTCTTGGATAAGATACTCTTAAATTTTTAGTGTAAAAATGACAAAGTCCAAACACATTCACAAATTGACTAAGTTCAATGTAGGTACATTTTAGTTATACTGAAAAGTTTCTAAGTTCAATGTAGGTACATTTCAGTTATACTGAACATTTTCTAAGTTCAATGTAGGTACATTTCAGTTATACTGAAAAGTTTCTAAGTTCAATGTAGGTACATTTTAGTTATACTGAAAAGTTTCTAAGTTCAATGTAGGTACATTTTAGTTATACTAAGAAATTTCTAAGTTCCATGTAGGTACATTTTAGTTATAGGGCAAAAAGTTTAAGTCCAATCTAGGTACAAAAAAGTTATAACTTTTATGTGCCTAAATCTTAGGTACATAAAAGTTACACTTTAGTTACAGAAAAGTTATGACTAAGTGTAACTTTTTTTTGTATGGGATATCCGGCCAGTAAAAAGAGGTAGGTACATGAAGATACTAGAACATTAGATTTCTTATCATAAACTTATACATGCATGCACATGCAATCATCTAAACTTCTAGTACTTTAAAAGGTTTTCACTAATATAAGCAATACTTTTTAATCAAATTTTATATATAAAAATTTTGAGAAAAAATTACTATCATATTTTTTCAGTTCAATTTCTAGTTAAAAATTAAAAATTATCTTCCAAGAAACCTTAACTATAACCACCTATTCAAAATGATAATCTTAATACTAAAAGTATTAAATTCAATCAATTTGAAAATTAACTGAAAAATAATATTTCATCTTAAAAGTGGCTTAAATTGTTGAATGTGCATAACAGTTATTCATCATTTCAAAATCCTTTCAATCTAAAATAAATCCAGCAGAAAAAAAACCATTAAGTTAAAATGTTTAAATATTTTGATTTTTTTAATAACACTTGATCCTTGTATATTTCTTTTTTCTCTTTTTTTTCGAATAACTCCTTGTATACATCTTAATCTTGTATTGTTTTCACATTTAAAATTCTCTTTAACTTCTTCATTAATAATAGCTATTAGACACAAATGGGTCATGGAACTCAACAACATTACCACAAGTTGCCCTTACATTACTTTACTACTGAATGTTTAGTATGGCTATCTCTTTGGGCTTCTAAATCACTATAAAAATAGGAACTGTCACATACATAGTTTCTCCAAAAACAATAAGTCATTAATGTGTATATTTTTACCCCTACTTTAAAAAAATAATATGTATTCTCCCACATAACTTGCAGATTAATTTTGTTGAAAATTGTTAATTGACTAGCCTACTTAATATTTGTTTAAATAATATATTAAACTCTACAGAACAACTTAAAAACTTTTCTCTTCTTTTTTTAAGACAAAGGCATGGACCTTTTACATGCATAATATGTTATTTGGTGGTACTGTGCAGCTATATAAACTCTTGTTTAATCTGATCCAAACAAAATCTCTCTCATTTCAGGTTTCTGTGAACTAATCTGTGGACTTATTTACAGTGAAAGTTTCACAATGTGACCTGTCTCCAAATTGGTCTGGTGAGCTAAATATTCAGTGGACAAACATTGAAACATTTAGTGCTATGTCAATTCAATACTAATTGACTATTCATGCTAACAGAAGGCACATCAGCCATTAAAGCAAATATGCAATTGAAATGAACAAAAATGAAGAAAGTTGTACAAAATGTCAAATATCTGTCTAAGCATAATAAATTAACTTGTTATATTAATCACCTGAAAATGAAAATTGGTTTGCACTTCAATAAATCACTAATGCATTCAGTGATGTACAAGGAAGGTGTATATTCCAATTGTCTTAAACAATACAGACGTTGTTCTAGATGTCATGGGGTAATCGTATGAATTTACAAATCTGGGAAACACCGATTCAGAAGAGGGATAAAAAATATATTATTAGTGAACTGTGTTAATTTCAACTCTTCATAAACAGTCATTTAGCTTTAGCTTAATTGACACTTAACGTTTCAAAGTTACCAAAACACTTACTAATATACATAATGTGCAAAAGCAAAAAAAAAGTAACAACCTTTTGGAGTCAACACGTCAATTAAAGCAGTTAAGCTTCATTTTGAAACCTCCTGGTGAATTGTAAATGTTTTGCTTTCAATTTTGTTAGACCAGTGTGGATAAACAAGAACTATCATTCAATATATTGTTGTCCTCTCCTTGATACAAATTGATACTTTAAACTTCCATACAAATATTGAATACAATTTGTCATCACATTTCTGTAGCCTCTATTCCATATTACCTGTATCAGAATACTGGTTTATAATTACCTTAATAAACAACAGATACATTAGGATATATATTATTTACATTCTTGGTGAAAATGTTTATCCTGATTTAGTAGGTTGACTGTGTCTGATCTACCATGACTCGTGATGATTAGCATTGGATACACACCCGCTGGACACAAGAAAACAACAGTGGAATGGGTTCAATTTACTGGCATATATGGTCATTTTCTGATTTTATTTTCCAAAGTCGTTTTTTTAAGGCAAGAATTTGACAATGTATCAAACTGCATTAAAACAATATCTTTTTTGAGATATAATTGCAAATTGGAAAGTCTACTACTTGAATTCAAAAGAAAAGGTTCCTGCTAGAAAACGAATAAATCAATAAAGATGAGAGTGTTTAAATCTGAGTTCTTCAATCTCCATTTTCAACAAAAACAGGAGATTTTTGTGAAACACTTATGCCCCCTTCCCTTGGAAACATCCACAAAGAAAATGAACGTAAACTGCAAATAATTGGAATTTTTTTTTAAGTCCAAGGGGCATAACTCTGTCAAAAATTGCTCAATCATACCCAATATCGAACTTGACCTGGATATTATCTTGATAAACCTGTATACAAAATTTCATTTCAATATGTTCATCCTCTGTGAAGACAATGAGCGGAAACTGCAAATAATTGGAATTTCTCTATGTCAAAGGGGCATAACTCTGTTGAAAATTGCTCGATTGTACCCAAAATCACACTTGACCTGGATATTATCTTGATAAACCTGTATACCAAATTTCAATTTAATATGTGCATCCTCTGCGAAGAAAACAAACGAAAACTGCAAATAAATAGAATTTTTCTACGTCAAAGGGACATAACTCTGTCAAAAATTGCTCAATCACACCTAATATTAAATTTGACCTGGATATTATCTTGATGAACCTGTATACCAAATTTTATTTCAATATGTTTATCCTCTGTGAAGACAATGAGTGGAAACTGCAAATAATTGGAATTTCTCTATGTTCATGCAAGAGGCATAACTCTGTCGAAAATTGCTTTATCGTACCCCATATTCGAACTTGACCTAGATATTATCATGATAAACCTGTATATCAAACTTCATTTCAATATGTTCATCCTCTGCCAAGAAAATTAACGGAAACTGGTGGTGGACTGACCGACCGACAGAGAGATGGACAGCAGTAAAGCACTATGCCCTCCCTTTCTTTGAAGGGGGCATAACTAACAGACTGACAATCATTGATCTTGCACAGTGAGTGGAAGAATGTGACTAATTACCACATCATGCTTAGAAAACTGATCTTATACATGTCTTGGAATTCATGCAATTAAAATTGTTCATGATCTGTTAGAATTTCTAAAGCTGAACAAATCTCTGTTAAGATTTTTTTCTTTTTTGTTTTTATCGTAATTTTAGTTCTTAATGTTAATGGTCCTTTATTCAGTATACTGCAGTATATTCAGTTTTGTGGAATTTAATTCAATTTGGAGAATTCAATCTGAAGAAAAGTTATAGACAAGAAATATGGCTGAAAGAGTCATTAATGTCAACAAAGTATGAATGCATAATTAATGGCATAAATATTGAGTACCTGGAAATGGTGGTGGCGCATCACTTACACCGTTACTTTTATTATTGTCAGTACCAGTACACCATTACACAGCAAATTTTGCATTGTCACTGATAGTCATCCCCACCAAATGTATGTCCGGGTTTCTATCGAGCAGGGACATTTAAAATTAATTTTGTACTTGGCAATAATTTTATTTTTGTTTAGAAATAATTTTGTTATTCATATTTAAAATTTTAATTACCAGTAATTGTTCATTTTCCTCACCTTTAGAAGCAATGGATTTTAAAAGTTCTTATTCCTTCAAATTTGAAAACTTCAATATTAAAGGATATGTGGGGGGGGGGGGGGGGGGGTTTCAAAGAAAATACAGATATTTGTGCATTAATTCTTTTACAGCCGTTTTGAAACATGTGTGAACAGCACGTAAATTTGATACGTAAACCTAATTTAGTATAAAGAGAAATAATGGATATAGCAAGTTTTGTGGGTCGATCTCTAGAGCAAAATCCTTGAAAATTCCTTATGGAATGTTATGGTTATGGTAAACTCTGATTTAATACTTGAACAGATATAGTGCATTGATTTTTAGTCAAGAGGAAATGATGATAATGAAATTTACATTTCTTTAAATGTGGAAATGAAAATAATAAAATTTACATCGCATTAAATGAATTGTTTAATAGTAAAAAAAGTTAACCGGTATATAAATTCCATTTACCATAATGATGTTCAGCACTGTAAACTTGTCATCTATAAAAGTGTTTGTGTTATATCATGAATTTTTCATGATTGTAAGTTCTAAGTTCAATTTACTAAACATTTAGAATGCTTCTAGGATGCTTCTTTATGCAAACCCTTACACAGAGGGTTTGAACCCAAAACTAACATCACAGAGCTTCCAAAACTTTAATCAAAAGAGCTAAATAGATACTACGCTATTAATCTAGACAGAACAGCTGATGCAAGGCTACAATTGATTTTTTTCTTTTTGAAGAAAAAGAGAAAAATCATTTTTTTTTTTAAACTGGATGAATTGTTGCTGCTGCACATGATGTGGTCCCTGAATTGAGTACTGGTACAAGTCATTCTCAAGGCAATATATGCAGAGTTGCACTTCACTTACAGTAGTGTATTTTGTATTGCCATTTATCTTTACACAATACAAAATAAAACATACAAAAACCTACAGTACTTATATGAGCTTATACCCTTTATGTCCCACACACTGTCTTTTTGATGATTAAAGAGTTCTAATTTTGTCTGGGTCATTTTGCTAGAATTTAATATCTTTTTTGCTGCAATTCATCAATCAATGATCTATTGGTTAAAGATAATTTTGGAGGATGCATGCATACCAGTTTTCCTTCACAAACTTTACACTACATAGTCTGGTCTCATATGATAGATGTTCTGAATCAGGGTTTTTTTTTAATTGCAAATCACTTCAGTCAAGCTGATTCATACACCACTACCTGTTATAATCAATATTTTCTAACACTTCAATGGCTAAAGTCAGGAGTCTGCTTAAATTCTTTCTTCAAATTGAAAATCAATTGAAATCTAACCCATTTAACTTCCTCCACTGTCACAGTATATGGGCCATAGAGAACCTAAGAAAAATGCAAGGTTGTGGTCTGGGATCAGCATACTGTCACAACCTTAACATTTCCATCAATTGAAGAAACCTACACTGAATATGCAATCATTTGTAATAAAGTGAGTTTCTTACCACGACAGCTATTGACTTTTTCCTGTGAAAGACATTCTGCACATCTTCCAGAAACGAAGTCAAACTCACACGGGAGCGACATATCTCCTTGTCCACTTTCAGCATGCTTCCAAGGTTTCTTACTAATGCCTACTGTCCCTTGTCCCAAAATCGAAATTGGGCAATAATACCACAATAGTCCACTTTTTCAGGGCTTCCACAAATCCATTTCCACTTTCGCCCCTTATTATGCATGAGAAGGCTTCCCTTTTTATTCCTTTACAAATACTTATCAATACAACAGCGCAGCAGAAAGCCCTTCCTAATCCAAGCTATCACCTCAATTACAGACCTCCTTTTTTCACAGTACCCTCATTTCCCTATCATTTTCCTATGCAATGTTGGCTGCAAAAGTAGGATGTTTGTGTTGTCCCCACTTCCTCCCCACCATTGTCTCATGCCTCACATTTTTTTAAAGTCCTGCATGATACAGATGATTGCAAAGGAATGGTTGGCATTAGAATTACCGGTATAAACCTCCAGGTATTCCAAATAATGCACCAAGAACTTCAATAATGTCCATGCATGTCATAGTACTAGTTAAGGGATGAAGTAAATAAACTATTGAAAGCTCATGGTCTCTTTTCTTCTGTATGATCTCAGTAAAAAGTACATTGCTGTTTATAGATTTGGCAACAGTTCAAAAGAGACTATACAGTAAGCCAGGCCTATTTTAACTATCAGTATATTTATAATTCATAACACAAACATTTAAAGCACTCAGTATTGCACAAACAACTATTATTTTGAAAATCAAATATTGACTAAAAATTTAAAGACATGCAGCTAGCAGCTCTAGAAGTTTTATCTTTTTCTGCAATCTTGTCTTCACTCAATTAGACCCATAGCAATCCCTATTGTTCACTAAAGTCACTTTAATTGAGAGAGCATGAAATCAAACTCTTGAAAATCTCATCAAAACAGCTTTTTGTATATGCATTTACAAATGTATATAAAATTTAATGTTATTTCAAGGGGGAAATATCTGTATTTATTCCAGTTTCATATAAGGGGAGCAAGTAACATCTTCAAAAAATCAAACATTATGTATTTCTTTGTTATAAATCTTTTCACAAGCGACCATTGACCAGTAAAAATGCTTTTAGCATAAGGCAGCACATAGAGTACAGAATCAATTTTGGACCAAAAGAATGGTTGAGACTGATGAGAGTGATCAACATTTATGACAGATATACTGCCTTATATCTCTCACTGTCACAAGTTTTTTCTTACATATAAATGCTTTAAAGTTCCAGCTTTGATGACCACCAAGTCCATTCAGGTAACAATTGCCACATCATCAGAATATTTTATACTGAAGATTTGGCAGGTTATTTGAGCTTTATATCTAAACCTAAGGACATGAACTTACTTTCAGCCTGGATGAAAAGTATTTCAACTTTAAAAAGTTACCATCATTTAGGTAATTGGAAAACATTTTATGGCAATCATTTTGCGATTTCACTGTGATTATTAAATTTGGCCAGTCAGACAGCCATGATATAATGATGTCATGTTTTTTTCAGACAATATGATGACAAAATTTCAGTGAGATGATAAAAACTTTATAGATTTAGCTTTTTATAAATAATGTAGCATCAGATGACCAGATACAGGATTTATTTATTGTGGAATTATCTATAAGTTGATACATGTTTCTCAAGACCTCAGAGGACCAAACCATCACATTCACTCAATCTGCAGATCATGAGCAGTATGAAGAATTTTAACATCTTGTCTATACATGTTATGGTAAATTATTAAAGCTAAATTACATGGACAAAAATATTATAACTACAGGACTATCACCTGTTCACAACATTCATTGTATTTTCGAGCAGCTAAGAATTCACAAGTTAGCAGTCAATCTTCTTAAACCATGCACACTTTAAGAATTAAGCAATATATATGAATTGAAATACTAATAGTGATGAAATTATGTACCACAACACCAAAAAATAGAATATGCTTTATTTGAAAATTTTCAGATTTTCAATCTTTGGTCATAGAATGCATCTAAAATTTCTGTTAAAGCCACACAAGCTCAATTACTGAAATTTTGAGTTGCAAATCACAAATTCATGGCTTTCCGACAAGAAATGTGTCATAATGGAAGACAAATTATAAAGGACTTATAATATATGATATGGTCCTAAAATGACCCCCTAAAATGAACATCATCATTTTACTGTAATTCTTTGTTTTCTTTGTACACATATATATATGTGATGTTTTTACATAATGTTCATTTTGATTCAACTGCCCACAATTTAGAAATATGACATCGAAAAGACATTTTCCCGCAATTTTTGCATTTTTAGCTTAAAACAGCTTGTTTTCAAGCAGTTTTTCTTTCAGAAAACATAGAGCTCATGCTTGAACAAACAAAATATTTAAATGAGAGATGTATCTAGCCAAGACTAATAAGTGACAAAAAAAATTTCCTTGTTCAAGCATGCAGGTCTATATTTCCCATTCATGAAAAGATACAAAAACTGTCAATTGTTGGCTGATTTTGATTGAATTATAGAAATAGCGTCACTTCTGTCGTCATATACTGCCGGTGAGAGTAAATAAATCAAATAAATAGATGAAAAATATATTTCACATTAACTCTTCTAAAATATAACATAACATTTTATTGTACCAGAAACACTTAAAAAAAATGGCGAATTATGGAGGCCAAATTTAACTCATATCATATATAGTTCTTCAGAGGTGATATGATTTTATGTTTTTATGATTTTAATATTTTTTATATCAATGGGCAATATTTAGTTTTCATCTGGAAAACATAAAAATAGTGCAATTTTCTTGCTTTTCAAAAATGACACTTTTAAGGAAAGTGAAATAATTCTTTTATTTTTACATTAAAAATGTCAACATTTGGTATTAAATTGCAACAATAAGAATATAAACTTACTGCTGAATCACTCTGTTTTCGCAAAAATGCTCTGCGTAGTTGTACAAGATCTTCCAAAATGGAGACGATGCTACTCCTAGAACGAGTTTCAAATTCATTGTCAACTTTTAACATCCCTTCCAACTGTGTTTTTATGGTGACTGAAAACTTGCGCATGGATTCCATGAAATTACAGCTGGACCAAATCTTTGGTCAATAACACACTTCCAAAGGCGCTGGTCTCTGCTAAAGTTATGTTTTCTTCGCTTTTAGAACTGATCATTCAAAAAAGTATGAAAGGCATTCTGAGAGGGGGCTCCATCTTTCCATACATGGTAGACTATAGGTTTCCAGTGAATTATTCATTTTCTGTTCTAAGCTTTCCATTCCTGCTCAATTAATTCTATTTAATTAGCTCCAAACTCCTCCATGGAGGTTTCAATCAGTGGCACTTGGTGCTGCAGCTACAGTTTATGGTTCAAATTCAATAATAAGAATATGTTCCGACCCATTCCAATTTCAAATTCTATCATTTATGTGGCATCCATAGAGTAAATGCATTTTGCTGCTGTATACTGTTACAATTTTTTTTTACAACTTCAGAATTTTCATCACATCTTACTCCTATGATCGATTCATATGAAGAAAATAACCTGAAGCAAAATGACTTGAGTTTTAGCCATTCATCTTTGGTTGAATTCAGCAAACTAGTACCAATGCTGTGATAAGAAGTAGTAAAAAGAAACATAATATGATGACCATTAAACCACTGGGACCAAGTTCCATCCTCCTGTGCTCATAAAAAAATGGAATATTTTTGTCGTCTGTCACAACATACTAGTCTCAACCTAATGACAACATGGCCTCATCAAAGAATATCCATTTCCCTCACCAGAACACCATTTGCTCTTAGAAGACCATATAAGTAAAGTCTCTATATTCCAACACAGCAAATTAAGCCTCAGTACAATGAAGCAACTTCAAACATCCTTTTTTGATGAGATTGTTTATGACTCTGAAACCTATAATGGCTTATAGATTCCTTTAGGAACTTTGGGTACTAACACATGTTTCATCAAGTTCAAAGCAAGATTTATTATTCAATGATTCAGCCCCAATTAAGAAGTAATTGGATGTTTTTTCCCTTATATTTCTGCACATAAAGGACCACAAAAGATTTCTATTGTGCACCATATTATCGCCAGTTTATGGTGGATCTATGCCCCAAAGTCATTGGTTTTGCAATCTGTAAAAATCTATGAGATTTTTACGGTAAATTTTTTTTTAAAAATTTGCTTTTTCATCATGATTTGCAGCATAAAGTTTATAATGCTCATGTTAAATGGATCATTAACCTCCTCTTATTTTTTTCTAATTAAAATAAGGTTCAATACTGCAGCATACTAGAACAATTTGTCCATCTTGCAAGTAGCATAAATTACCGATAGGATTCCTCTCTCTCTCTCTCTCTCTCTCTCTCTCTCTGAGTATATTTTTCTGTAGAGTACACAGTGATGTATAAAATACATCAATATGGAAATATTTCAAAAAGGACGTATTAAAGCGCATATACACAGTGTGCTGGGTTGTCACTAAGACCCGGGGGTGGGGAATTCCCCCGCCTATAATGCCTTAATTACCTGGCTATTATTGCATTTCAAATGCAATGTAGCTAAAAGCAAGACCCCCAGACCCTTCTACTTCTTCATTTCTTCCTTCTTTTTCAATTTTTAGAGACAACCCTGACACTGTAATACAATAAAGTTTGAATTCCCTACCCTTTAATCACTCTCTTATTCTTTCTTACGAAGACACCCGAGAGATCTACTCATGCGAATCAGATATTGTAATATTATACCATAAGAGTCACTGTAATATGCAATAAAGTTACATACAAAATAAAGCTGTTTTAACTCCTGCTCTGCAATATTAACAATAATAATCCCTTTTAGAGGTAAGAAATTTGGTTCATAAAAAAGAGCAATTTACAGTTATCACCGACTTCGACTGTATGTCTCGCCATTACGTTGTTTGAGCTTTAAATTTTTCTACATATCTGAATTGATCAAAGCTTATTAAAAATGCCAGAATTATAGCTTCAACATTTTGAGAATTGTAAGTGGATTTTGATCCAATTGTTTATTGTAATTGGACGGTTTCAAAAGTTTGCATCTGTAGCATTTTCCCCTTTACATGAATCAGATAAAAAATCATTGTTGCATAGACCAATTTAATATATAGATTAATTTACTTGTATCTATTTTATTCATAGCATGAAATTTGCCCATTTATGGGAGGAAACCCATTCAAAAATAAAATTCATTAAAAATTGTGTGAACATGTGAGATTAATGAACCTAGCTCGTGGAAAATGCATGTTATTATAGGTTTGGCATTCAAGGACATACAGGTACACGTCAACTGTCAGGTGCTATATATACACCGCAGCCACTAAAAATTGCCTGAATTAACTATCGGATACAGGATAAGACATGTGTTGTTTCTGATCTTAATTTCCTTCTTTCTATCCTGTAGTCATTCGCCAAGACTGATTCAAGTTTTGTGTCTTCAGACTTCCTGTTTAACTGTGCATGTTTACCAAACTAATTTAAAATAATGACCGCCTCATCAAAGATTTGTTGCTGAGGGCCAAAAAGTAAAATAATGTTGCTCTAACACCTTCAAGAGGACAGCCTTGTTTTTTATTTTATTCTGACAATTCACTGCATCAAATTAAAATTTGGTTGAATATTTATTTACATTTACTGTGGTTGCGTCAAAGAAGTTAATTTTTTTTTTAAATGCGCATTGTTTTTTATCTAAAATAGGTGTCATACGACTAAGAGAATTAAATACTTATACAATTACATGATACCAAAACAACAATTTTACCAATCTGCAATTGTTGAAAACTTCCTTGGCCATTTTACAGCTAAACCTCAACATAAATAACTTTGCTATTCGTTGTTTATTTCTTAAATGAACAATATACTTTTCAGTTGATTTTAATTATCATAACATCTTTTAGGATGTGGTAATGTTAACTAGTTGCTATAATTGCAAATTTACTTATATTCAATTGCGTATGTTCTAAAATATATGCAAAATATTCTTGAAAGAATGACCACGAAGTTGACAATTGTTCATCCTCACCCCCAAAAAAATCCATACCTACGTCTACAAGGGGGCAACGATCTTATAACAGCCAATAAATCACATGGCAGAAGGACAAAATCTGTTTACACAACTTCTCTTGATTTTGTTGTCATTCAATGAGTCTGTCCAAAAGTCATTAAGCTGTAGTTGTAGAGGCCAAAACAAGTTTGGAGAGAAAAGATTCATTGGCATTCATGACAAATTAGCAATTGACAGTGAAATGTATTCCCAAACACTGAGGATGGAGAAGAATGGAGTAATGATGTCCATGTACAATGAGATGGAGAGGAGTGTTGTTAAATCAGACGGGGAAGGGTATACAATGAAATTAACTAGCTTCAGAAATTGATGACAAGATAATCAGAATCAATGGCTGAAAAAAAATCTCAAGATGCTGGCCCGGCATTAAATGGAGAACTCTGAAGATATCAGATGAACAAAAATCAATGTGAACATCTGATGTTGAAATGGCATGTATAGTCTCAGAAATCACTATATACGCATGCACAAAAATGACTGTTTCAAATGAATTTCTAAATATGAGAAATATTATATATCAATTTATAATTATGCCTTGCATAGTATCAGTTATTTTCTTTAATTAACTCATTCATCATATACCTTCTAAATATGTTGACCCAAAAAAGTCTGCATAATATTCAAGGGGTAGAAAACAATCTTGCAGTTTTTTCTTTGCTACTTTAATCAGATTTTTTAACTAAAACACAAATTTTGTTTATAGTTTTAATGTAAATTGTTCACCTTGTATCATAGGGGTCAATATTACCTCACAAATGAGTAATTTTCAATTAATTACAGTCAAACTTCATTATCTCCAACTAGATGGGGCTTCCAGATATCGAGGGTAAAATGTAAAATACAAATCACTTCAAAATATCCATTGTATTCAAGATATGAGTGTTGGAGATATCAATGTTCAACTGTATTATTTAAACTAAGAATTTATCAATTATGGCTACATCTTTGAAGTGATGCTTACAAAAGTGAAAAAAAATAAGGAATTCATTATTGACATACATAGGGAATTGATTCCTATATGCATAAACAATATAATGAATATTTATTTTCATTTGAATATTTGTTACAATTTCATGTGTAACATCAAAAGTGTTTCCATATAATCTTTATGTTTATAAACCTAGAAAAGTGATTTGATTAAAACGACAATTAAAAAAATACTGTTGCAATAATATACTTCAGAATAAAATTAAATCATTTTTGTTATTAACTTCACAATAATTTCAAATTGGAGTGAAATAATAAATGGTATTTATGTGTACCCATATTAACAGCGATAAAAAATTTCATGTAACTTTATACAGTTGAAGTAATAAAGTCAGATAGTGATTGAATTGTTAGGTGAGTTTTGCAGATGACCTGCCAGCACCAACAGAAAAACGAGCATCAAGTACAGCGCAGACTTTATTAGGAATTCCAGAGCAATGCTTTAAAGAAGTGGACAGAAGAACAAATGGAGCTACAGGATGCAGTCTGCACTCAAGGTTGGTAATGATCACGATTTGGAAGAAAAAAGAAACAGCTTACTAATTTTACAAATTAAAATGTAGAGTCAATGTATTCATACACACAACGTAGTATATGCCCTTTTGAAACCATACTTCTTATGAATGAATTGATAAAACTCCAAATGCATGTCTTTTTTGCAATTTGCATGTGTAAATATTGCAATAAACATGATATACCATTGTCTTTAAACTTTAGAAAGTGACTGCACAAGGCTGTATTTCAGCACTGACCAAATAAATCTCTCTGATTTATTGGGATACATTTATTCAGTCTTTGTAGGAGGTGGTGGTTGCAGAAAAAATAAAACTATTTTTACTTTGTGTTGTCAAAATTCTTTTCTTTTGTGTTGTTTTTTGCATAAAAAGGGATGTACTCCTTAAATATTCAGAACTAAAAGTCATATATGCATAAAATCTATTAGGTGATATGGTTGTCCTATTTCAATCTCTTTTATTGCAAAGAATGTAAATAGATCTAGATTTACAGTCCTTTGAAATAATAGTTTCTTTAAAACAGATTAAATGATAGATATAAAAGAAAACACTGCACTACTGTGTAAAATGGAAACAAATATCATCAATAGATGAATTGATTATTTTATCATTAAATAACAATGAAAGTCTCTACTTCACTTTAATTTCATTTTTTTTTTCTTTCTTATTTCCAAAAAATAAGTTTTTAGAAAGTTGCATACCAGTATTTATTGTTATTTTATTAGCATTTTTCCTTTTATATGGAATATTAAATTATGGTATTTAAATCATGCAACTCTATCATAAATTTGCCCCAAAAAGCTATTTTAATTGTCTTTTTTTTTAATCACTGGCAATAAAGTTATTGCTGTATAGATATCAAAATTGAATCAAAGCATCTTTGACATCAGATATTAATTTTTATCAATAATTAACTCAAAGAAATCAAAGTTTTGCATGCTAGTATGGTACATGTTGTATGTTTTCATGATATAAACAAAAATATGAATTACAAGAGCTCGAAACATAAAATAAATGATTGAAAACACTAATAGAAATGAAATGGTCTGCATAGTTTTTATCAAAATCCGGTAGCAATACATAAATACATGTATTTACTTAATCTATACAAGAAAGCAAGATTTGTGCAAACTTTGATTTCATGAATATCTCTGAACCCTTGTACAAACTTTGTACCAGAACATGTATATACTAAGTGGTACTTCAAGATCAAGGTAATGACCGGTTTTTTACACCTGTTTTTTATTACATACAGAGTTCCAGTATCATGGATGCTTGCAGTTTCTATGCATTATCTGTTATTTTTACCATGCAATAGTGATTCAGAAAACCCCAGAAAACTTCAAGAATGACCTTGACGTGTAAACCCATAAATCAAGTACAACTGTGTCAAAGTTTTGAAGGCAAATATCTTCAAAGCAACATGTAAAGTCAAAGTTATAAATTACCCTGATGAAATCCATGCAGGCATGGACTTGGTCAGCAAAGAAATCATGATAACCCAAAAACCCATAAATATAACTTACGTATACATGTTTATGTAAACCATGACCAAAAAATTTCATATCCAACATCCCATGATCAAGAATTCATTCCTGGTAATAGCGACACAGTTATAAGGTCACCGGGCTCTAAGATACTGCACTGAATCAGGGAGAATCTGCAGGTATTCGATGTATGCTGATATATGTACCGACTTGACTATAAATTTGTGTGAAATAATAAGTGTTACTAATATAATGATATTATCAGTAAATTATTTTGCATATGAATGTACGTGAGTAACATTTTTTCTCTTCATTTTTAACTATATACTTAATCATAATCCATTAAAAGAAAAAAGGTAATGTTAATCTTTTCTTTTGATGTATTGTCCTGAAAGTAGGTCAGGATGCCTCCGTCTGATAAACAATTACTACGTAGTAATCACTTCCTTACATTGTCGACTACAATAAATTACAAACTCTCATACTGACTTACATTTCTTTAAGAGTGCAACAAATTGCAATTTTCATAGCTTCATCCAAACACGGTGTTTCAGTGTGTATATAAAGAGAGATAAATCTGCTTATATTAAATCAATACAAACTCACTCAGAGCTTACTAAGGATAAAACTATTACTTTCACATACACAGTAGATGGTGCATAGATCTACCACCTTGCATTAATACTTGAATCTTTTTTATAGATTTATTTGACATTAATGTATTTTAGCTCTTTTGAATTATTGGATGCTAAAGCACCTGTACTTTAGTGGATCAATTAAATCACAATCAAAAGCTACTCCGGGGACACCAAAAAAACATTTAACCTCGAAAAATACCATTGATTATCAATACCGTTTCCTAAAATGTGAAGAAATAAATAGCACGGGAATTGCACAATCAAATCAGTCTTATTCAAAAGTTGTATGATAGAGTAGAGAATTATTTTTCAACAAAACTGAAGCAACAAACATAACTTATTGACAACTGAAGGACAAAGAGGGTATGATAAAGCCTAATAGACTGGGGAAAGGAGGGAGGAATCTACAGACACACAGACAATGAGTTAATGCTTACCGGGTTGCTGAGCTGTCTGGCTAGCGACAGCGATTCACATTCCTCTGAGCGACCATCTTTACTGGCTCTAAGGGCAGCGAGTCGCCTGCTGATGTTCATCTTGTCCCACTACCATATCTATCGTTAAAACAACAATGAAAAATTGTCAATAAAACAACAAGATAGTGTTAAAACAACAACAAAATACTGATAAAACAACAACAAAATACTGTCAAAAAATCAACATCATTAAAACGACAAGATATTGTCAAAACAAGATACTACGGAATCATCAATTTTCAAGGGGGACCAATGTTCATGGCTTTCGTGGTTAACCCTTACATCCCCACAAACCTAAAACACAATCATTTTCTTAATGTTTATTAAAATTATCTCGATTACACTACCAATGAAATAACATCCCCACGAACCAGGAAAATTTTGGCTCCCCACAAACATTGATCTCCATGAAAAAAAATGATTCCACAGTGTTGGCAAAACAACAGCTAATAGTTCTTGTACAATCACCATCAAGAACATTCTTCTCTTAGTATAAAAATAACAATACTTTAAAGGACCCATAACCTGCTACAAGGTGATTTACTTCAGAATTGCCAGCACAGGTTTTCAGTAAGGAAATTTTACAATAATATTTTGTCTGTATAAAATAACACATCCTCCTTCTTTGTGGGTGATAAATAGATCAGGTGGTGCACACCAACTCGATGACTGGACATCATGTATATGTTAATATAATACGTAACACACTGAAGTTCGTACATTATAACGTATCCTGTTAAAAAAAATATGGAAATCCTATATAGATATACACATTGTAAACTCTTTTTTACATTGTTATGTGGGACAATAAAACACAACTTCCTGAAACTTGTCGATACAGACTACCAACTTACACTACATACACACACACAATTTCCTTGGCATAATAAATAACAATGGTATTGCATAATTCACCCAAAAGATACAAGAATATAATACAAGTAACTGTTCTCCAGAATAACCAGGATAACATAAAATCCTTTCTCAAGTACAGGTACTTGTAGATCTTTTCACAAAGATAATAATCTTATTGTTCTAGCTACTGGGTAATTTAAACAAAAAACACTTTGAACATAACATAATCACCCATTTTAAGGAATTGACTGGAATAAGAGGTAAAGTATTTTATTTCCTTACTTGTCAGCATTAAGAGGATGATATGGGCAATATAGAGAAAACTGGTTTTCCTGTTTTGCATAGTCTGCTTGTGCAAAAAGAATGTGACAATACAGGTGAAATTTTATTTATTTATTTATTTTTTTATTTTTTTATTTTTTTTGCAATATTTGTATTTTACATAAGCCACTCCAAATTATTAAAGTCAATCATGGGTGCCATTATCATAACACTTATCTAACAATTCTTTTTTAAATTACTTTCAAATTTTTTTTAATAAAATTTCCATCATACAAGAAGCATTTCTGGGGAAACTTCTAGCCCATGCTTGTTCGAGTACCATTTTTAACTATAATGTGTATAATTATATGAATCAAAACATATGTAAAAAATCTCAGGCAGACCTGCGCACTATACACCCAAAGGCAGAATATGAAGGAAAAATGACAATATTTTCATTTATTTGCAACATTGCAAGAATAAGCCCATTTTAGTGATGTTATAGAAAAACAGCAATTGGACAATGATGACTAATATCACAATTAATGTGACAGAAATCCCCTGTATAATTGCTTTATGAAGATTTGATTTTGAAAGATACTTTTAAAAATTGGTTTATTTGACCATATTAAATGTAGTCCTTTGTAGCATATTGTAGAGGAATATTTCATGATATTTCCCTTATTTTCTTTGCACCCCTGTCTGTCCTATTGTTGATTCAGGGCCATGGTTTATGCACTATATATATCAGGTAGCCTTCAGAGTTAAACAAAAAACTGTAGAATAGTAGAGAGGTGTAGATATAAGAAAGAAAACTTTCCTGTAAATTTCACATTTAAGGAGCAGTGATTCTTAATTGAGAAAAATATTTTTTAAAGACAACATAATTATATTTCCACTATTTTTTATCAATTACCCTTTTAAACGTGATACAACATATTAATTCCCTTTAATCTAAAGTTGCTTTATGTTGTGTTTAATTGAAATAAGCCGTATGGGTAAAGGAAAAGTGAAAGTTTACAGGTTGACAAATAGACAACAGGCATCAAATGATCAGACACGCACACTCATTAAAGCTCAGAGAATAGCATCTTCAGCTTTTTCTATAGCATGCTGGGCTATATGTTATTTAAAATAATTGTGTTTATACAACATGACACTCTAGAAAAGGTCTAATTTGTTCAGGCCTGAAGCCCTCTCATACCCAAATGTATTGAATAAAAATTTAGTATAAAAAAAATCTTGTTCAGAACCAAACATGAACCCAATGACACTGGATTTAGTACCCATTATGATGTTTATATATTATTTTAAAATATAAATTTCAAAGCAAAGTCTAAAAATAAATAATGATTGAAATGAAACACAAAACTTTAATGACATTACCATAAAAATGTTTTGTGGGTTTCAATGCTTTTTATACATGTATTTATTAAAGATATTAAAAGTAATTGAAATGTATTTAATTACATTTGACAAAGTAATCTAAAGTAATTAATTAAATTAGGAAATATCAAAATTATTGATGTATTTGAAAGTAATTAATTCCCTTACATTTCAAAGTAATTGACCCCAATCCTGGTTATTTTGTCTAATGATTGGTACTGTGATGATGACTAAAGATTAATCCTGGTTGTTTATTATCCATAAACAGATGAAATAAACATATTAACCCAACATTCAATCATCTGTCAAGTACACAGGCTTCATCTATATATCTGTTTGTTGGTTAGATAATAAGTAATGCTAATTAAAGGTCAATCCAGGATATTTATTCTTCGTTTATAGATGTAAGGGCTATGAACTTCATTAATTATAATTACTTTGACAGGCTGTCTCTTAGCTAGACTATTTTATCAACTTACATTATAGACTTCATTGACTTTTTGGCCTCTGAGGTAACTGCCTTGTAAAATAATAGATCAGACCCATGAAAAGAAAGGTAACTCTCAACTACTACAGCAGATGTATTTTGCAGCTAATACAGTAGATTTAGATATCACATTGGGTACAGTTTTAAAAGGTGGGTGACTTAATTACATTGTCATGGACAGATATTGATTTTGCAAAATGGTAAGTTTTCTGAGCTTTATTTCATTTGAATGTTTTGCCAAATATCAAACATACATCATATATTCCCGAAGATTAAAATAAATGATCTTTCATCCAAAAAAAAAAGATTTGATGTATCAGCAGTGAAAAGGGGAAAAAATGATTGTTACCTGTTGTCCAAGAATTGGAGTCATAGACACTGAATGATTAGAAATTGTTCCCCAAAAAAATAAATTAATCCAAAAAAGCCTCAATTCCTAGAACTGTCGAAATGAAATGAGAAGTAAAATACATTCTCTGTTTCTGTAGGGATCGAGATTTCAGTGGCAGCCTGTATTTATTATCTCTATACCCACTTCCTGGTAATATGCTTAAGACTTAAAACATGCAACTAAAAAACAAGTAACTAGGATTAGAGTTACAGAAGCAACAGGAGTGAGTTCATGATATGATTAAGACAATTTATTCAAAAATAGAACACCAATTTGATGTCTGACAATTGTACCAAGATTCTTTCTTAAGTGCCAATTTATAGGGTTCTATAAATATGAATGCTAATTAATTCAGGTGTAAGATAGTTTCCAAATGTGAAATATCCATACTTGAATTATAAAAGTTTAGAACCTGAAAATAAAATAAAAATATGAATTGCACAAACCCCCCCCCCCCCCCATTTTAATGAATGTTGATTATAATGGGAATGTCATAATATATGTCATTATGATATGACATATACTCTCAGGTAATGAATCACTTTTGTACTAAGTATGAGCTTCCGATAGTTTATGTACATCAAATAAGTTAAGGACCAATTGACATTTAAGTAAGATTGACACATGGACAGACAGACAGACAGACTGACAAAGAGATGGATGAACAAAGAGGTTGATATGGTAATTCAGTAATAAACCCATCCACCCCGTAAACTTTGCTTGTGGAAAGTTAAAACCAATGTCTGTATTCCAGTCACTCTTTAGGTGCTAACACAACATCTATATTTGCCATACCTATAAAGTAACCTGTTCCTGACATCAAAAAGTAACATAAGAGTAGGGTGTTAAATGATAAACTTACCCTTCAAGAGGAACTCATATTGGAGCACTGGATGATTAGAAACAACATGATCAGTATTTAAATACGCTGCACACAATCTGAATGCCTAGAAACATTGGGTATTGATTTCTGCTCATTTATCTTTCGGGTCATTCTTATCGTTTTCTATAGGACTATACTTATATTTATTTGATGCTTACAGTCTACTTAATTTTTACTTAATGACCTTCAAAGTGTATAAAGTGACCTTGAGAATTTATAATTCAATTTAGGTTTGATAAGCCAATGAAACAGAATGCATTCTTCTTGTCTATTTTTTTTTTACAGACAATGCAGTATATGTGTTTCTGTCAACAGACAAACACATGCACAATTGTCAACTGTGTGAGCTCTGTGTGGATCATTCTTTTCCATCTTCTTTCACTTCAAGTGTGGGCGATGAGCTGAGGATCTTTGTAGATTTTGCTAGAACATGACTCTAAACAATGAAACTTGATGACAAAATTATTGATAAATTGTACTTGATTAATCGTTATACAGTATTCCATCAATAATTGTTTGGGGATAATGTTTTATGTTAAAGATCTTTGATTCCTGGAAAAATAAAGCTTGTGTTCTACTGCAATAAAAATGTTACCATCGATGTTAAGTTCGTCCCATGTAGAGACAATGATGGTAAATTTAATCAAGAAAATGGACGTGACCTATCAGTTGTTTTATGGAGATGACCTTTAGGATTATACGCACTCACAAAATCACGAACCTATAGTAGTCATAATTCACACAAATACGCACAAACTAAAACACATTAACTCTAAAGCCATATTAATAAATATCATATAAATAGTACCTGTTTGGGAGGGTAGATTGAAATTGACACCCCCAAGAAAACCATATTGTAAACGACGCAAAGCGACGGTTGACATTGATTTTCAAGAGAATTGTCAATTTCAACTATTACCCTCCTAAACAGGGACTATTTCTTTTATTACACTTAATGTCTTCATTTTAAAGAAAACTTTACTGCTTTTATTTTTATTATTTATTCGCATTATTTCAAACACGAATGATTTCTTTAGAAATGACGCAAATTCTACGGCAAACCGTGTGCGCATAATTTAAGCCCAGGTAACAATTTGTATGCTGTCAAGTGTGTTGCTAACGTTGAGGATTATACAACGGATTATAAACTGCATCCAAGCCAATCAGATTTTAGTATTTAACATGAAAGTATAATAATGCAAAATATGTATCTTATACATGTATATAAACTGTGGTGGAGTTCTCCTCATCCAATATTACTATAATGACACTAAAGTCATCCCATAATATAACAATACAGTCGATTTCCCGGCTGCAGGTTCTGTAGCTGTCTATCTGAAAAAACCTGATTGGGAGCTACAGTTCCTTACATGCTAAAAAGTTGCATTTCATGACGCACCAAAGCTTTTGATTGTTTCAGACTAATTAACCTTATTTCCACTCAAACTAACAGTATGTGGAAAAATTCACTACTATCTTCATAGCTTTACTTGCCTCAGAGTTTTTATAAAATACCCTAATTGACCTCAGAAAATAAAGTATGTTAGTACATTGTAAATTTACATGCAGATCAATTTAAGATTCATCATTTCTACATGTAAACATACTACACTATTTCAGTTTACAGGGCTGGTGATATTGTTTCAAAGAATATCAGAGGCAAGCAAAATCTTTAGTAACATGTCTGAAGAATTTTCTGAATAAAATATTTGTAGAGAATTTGTGTTTAAAAATCAGATTAATCAGTGAAAAACTAGTGCACGTTTTTGTGTGCCGTAAATTGCAACTTTTTATCATGTAAGGGACTGTAGCCCAGGTCCATCCAAATTTTTTCAGACCAGCCAGGAATGACATACATTCAGCTATTCTACTGATTTTCCAATACTAGTACCTTCATATACACCCCCCCCCCCAAAAAAAAAAAAACAATTGAAACATCAATAAACTCATGTGACACAAAAGTGAACTCCAAATTGATACCTCAATAAATCTCATTCATGATTTGTCAATAAATCTGATAACTCAGAGAGCCTGATACACATACAATGTTGCTCAGTGCCTCATATGTTGTAAAGTACCTTAAGTGTACCTCAAGTGCACCTCAAGCTGGAAGAGGGTGCTCTAAGTTATGGAACTTAATTGTGCCCAATCCAAATTGCATACCTGTCAACTCTCCCGATTTTTTCGGGAGTCTACCGATTTTGAACCCATTCTACCATTTGTCTACCGATATATTTTTTACCCCCAATTTTTAAGAAATCCGGAATTTTTACTGATTTCGCTTTGAATAATACCATATTTCCTGTGAAAGAGAAGATGGCAGTTCATTGTTTATCGGTAGATACATACTTATTGCCGCTGATAATACATAGGCGTCGGAACTGGGGGGGGGGGGGCTAGGGGGGGCTTAGCCCCCCCCCCCCCCCACTTTTTTTGCAAAGTTATACCTAACCATAAGAAACATAGCATGATAGAGGGTTCAGCCCCCCCCCCCCCCAACTTTTTCTCGCAGGAAAGATTATTGTTCCTAAATTTACCTTGAAAGATTGAGAAGTTGGATTCAGAAGCATACTGCCGCCCCCATGGAAAATACACCACTAAGCCATGATCAAGTGAAACCTTCTAAGGACACTCTAAAACTGACTAAATCAGCAGCTTACAATTACAATAAAGAACATTTAAAGTGTATCATTTGTTATTTCTTAGTTTTCAGAATGAACTAAAAGAACGCGCGATGACTTTTTACTATCAAAAAAGGTCGTCGCGCATTTTCTCCCCCAAAAAATATTTGGAATGTTGACAGGTATGCAATTGTATTTTGTACAATAAAAATATGTTCAATTCAAAGAACCTCATAAAGCACATTCTAAATACCTCAATGTAAAATGGACCTTCCTAGAACTGGTCTCCACTGAAACATTATAGTAGCTACTGGTACCCAATGAACCCTCAAATGCTGGGATGTGACTTTTCAGTGGAAACGCTGATTTCAGTGGATTTGGAATTCAAAATGGTTATTCTTGAGATAAGTGCAAATCTGACCCCTGACAGAGTGATTTCCTCATCTTTCTTCCTCTGCCAGTAATCCAACTGATACCCCCAATGAACCTTTATAGTAAAACCTGAACCTGCATTATGTGTAGAACTTCAATTTACCTGAGTACCTGAATCATCTCTCCTATAGTCTCAGGCTAGTACTGTTGACCAGCAAAAGAAAACAATACACACTGATATATGAGAGTACTGTAGATCAGTGAACAATAAGTAAAATGTGTGAAACTAATACATGTACCAGGAAGCTTTAAGAAACCAAATAAAGTTACAAAATTTAAAAATACCTAACCTAATTTAAACCACAATGTGACAATTACTGTCATCACAATTACATCAATGATGCCAAATAAATTTGTTTTTCAAACTAAAATGAAACAAAATAATGAAAATTTAAACTTCCTTTCATGTTCAATAGTGCTTAATATAGTATGAATAAGAACAATGGTATCACAATGTATTGTTACCCAGGATTTTTTTTTTTTTTACTTGAAATGCCAGAGCACACAAAGCTGAACATAGAACATCCTGATACAATGCAATTCAAAAACAATATAGTTAGGACTACAGATGAAATATACCTACTGGTAGTTGTTCCAAATGGGGTTTAGCACTTAACACCCATAATTATTCAAAAGAGAAAAATTTCCCCAAAATCAAAGGATTGTGATGCATGACTTTATTTAAATAAATCCCAATGTTCGATTGAGTCAACTGGCTTCACAATTTGTTGTAAAATAGCCTGTATGTACATGTATTGTGCCGGTATACAGTGAGTGTACATGTCCTAGTATTCTGCAGATTCCTTATTTTACGTGAGTACTTAATTGCGCGATTCAACTGTTTTGCATCAAATCGCAAATGCTGAATTTTTATTATAGTTTCATTTAGGTTAGATCTGTCCAAAAAATGAAAGATTTTAAAATTCATGAGATGGGCTTCTTGCAATTTTGAGCGGATATTAGAACCATTTTAACCAGACCTTGGACTTTCAGTAGGATGTAGCCATCTATTTCTTGCGTCAAAACAAGTTAAAAATGACGCGGTTTCAAGCGAAATATGCACCGATTGCGTAGTCTTAGCTCAAAAGCCAGACAAATCTTGTTGATTTCAGAGAGCCATGGCTGAGTGGCCTTCAATGAAATAGACAGGCCTACGTCACATTGCTGTTTAACACAACTACCCAAAGTCCAAGCTCTAGTTAAAATTGTTCTACTTCCTCACGTTTACTTAGGAATCTACAGTGTGTTGTAGAGTTATAGTCAGTATTGCTGGTGTTTCAATACAAAGTTACTGTATTCCTGAATGTACCATTTCTAAACATTGTTATGAAGTTGAGGGAGGGGGGATCAAGTTCAAATTATAAATTGATAAACCAATTACCGGTACATGTAAAATCCTGGGGAAAAAATGAACAAAAACTATGGATACTTCTGAAAAACAGGTGGGCAGGGAGGTAAACAAGTACAGTAGAGGCCAACCCATCCCCCACAGATATACAGGTGCACAACACCTGCAGTGCTGTCAAATAATTAATTACGCTGCACATTGATTTACATGAGACTATATATTTTGCAAGTACATGTAATAGAAATTTACTTGGAAAGCCAGATCAAGTATTTGGAATCAATTATACAGTCTACATCATCAATATTTCACAAAGCCATGTCTTAACAAATGTTTTCTAGTGAGAGAGAGAGAGAGAGAAGCATGTAGTAAATAATTACTACTGGTTGATAACTTAGCAAATGCATTTAGATGTTGACAGAGCACTAGAAATGCATATTTCATCAGATTTATTGCATGCAGATGCAAAGCAAAGAACACTGGCCTTAAAAGCTGTTACCAAAATCAATAGAAAACTGAACTTTGACACGGTAGATCTAATCAAACGAGAGACTTCCTTTCTCAAAATTCAGGGAGAAGTAAATGTCAGACAGAATTTACTCCATTGATCTTATTCCCTCTTGTCATACCATGTTTGGTTATTTCACAGAATTTCTGCAGTCCTTTAATTGGTACAAACATGTCACTTTAATCAATCACTATCAATCAATCAGATCTATTGATTTTGTATCATATTTTCACTTCGTCATTCAAAGAGTTTCTAAAATAAAACTAATGTTACCTACACATGATACAAAACTGCACATTACCTGACTCAAGTCCAGAGATTTATGTACTTTTGTACACCAAGATCACAACAAAATTCACAGATGAACGTCGTAATTAAGGGTGTTCCTAAAATCTTCGTGTGTCTAATGATCAGTCAGTAGTGACAGAGCTAGGGTTCCCAATGTTTATTTCAATTTCGCCTACATGAATATCAACTGTCCACTTTTCAGACCCTTCCCTTTTCTTTGGAATCCCCCTTACCTGTTCACATTCTGATGGAGGTTAAAGTCCAATCATCCACCTTTTCATTCATTCACTGATGCCCCCACACAAATTCTTCCCGGTCAAGTCATAGAGTCCTTGCAGTACCCCATTCACAAATGCATAAAGGGGTCATTGAGTGTCTGGGTAGTTTACCTTCGTAATCCTACACAAATGAACAATTCTACACGAAAACCCCTTAATTATATCTATTACACTGAACAAATCGGAAATTCTAATGACAAAAATTCAATAAGTTTGCTATTCACATCCTAGATTTTAGAAGATTAAAATATATCTGAAATAAATGTATAGCCTAAAGAAATAAACAATTACCTGGTAATTAGCAAAATATTTTACTGCAGCATTATTAGCATTTCTCTACAAACAAGTTCCGATTCTACAGTGCGTGAATTTGACATTAAGATGTCATAACATTCTATAATAAGATCTAAACTTCATCTACACTCATTCTAAGCTCATTAATTTGTGGTCAGACGGCAAGATTTATGAACAACTGCAATAGACACTAGACAGTTCCAAATATAGAAACATTCCAGTAAAATTATATTTTATCAAAATAAATCTGTAATGCTCATAACATTATCAACAAAGCTACAATAAACCATATTTTATTAATTTCATCAATAAGATAAACATATTTATAATAACTTTAACATAACATTGTATACCATTTGTTACCTTTGTGGGTTTTCTGAGTCTTTTTTGAGTTTGTGAAAATTCTATACTATACAGTTTAAATTTAAGTCGCACTTCATTCTTCCTTGGGTTTTTTCTCTGGCTTACTTAATATGCTGTGCCATTAACTGAATGAAGACTGCAGCAAATATTTCTTGTTTAAAATTTATTTAGATTTTTATAATATTGATGTGCAGACAAACGTTATAACAAAATTCATTTCATCGAAAAATACCTTGACTAAACTCAAAGTGAATATTTAAGCAATAACATCAACTTACGTTGCATGTGAAATATTGTTGGTTTGATAACTTTCTTTACACTAAATGAGAATTGATAAAAGATTCCTTCACAGTAACTACGGTACTGCTGTTTTGCAGGACAAATTGACAGATAGTTTGGTGAAGAAAATGACATTACAACAATTGTTTCATTTATGTACGTAATTCAATTATCTTTCAAATCAAACTTCTCCAAAATAGATCAATTTGCCCTTCAACAGAGCAGTACCGCTGAATTATCATGAAGGGTTAATGTATTGTTTCTCTTTTAGAGTAGGAACATTTAAATAATTAAAGCATCAATATCTGCATTTTGTCATTCCATGGTAATTTTCAACAACAAAAATTAATGCAATTCTTTTCTGTGTCAATAAATATCTTAATAAAATTCAACATTGCATTTCGATCTCTGATTGCATTAAATCAATTGTGTGCTGCCTGGCTTTATCATTTGTGTGGGCTAGTTCTTTTATTTTTCTGCAATGAACTTTCAATTTAATGACTTACTGTTGATTTCTTTTTTTACAGGAGTACTTAATTCTGCAATTCAACGGGGATTTTTTCATCAAATTGAGAGAATAAAGAAATAAAATTGCGTACGCCAAAGTTTATTACTATACTTTCATTTAATTCACATCTGTCTAAACTTTAAAGCAAGATTTTAAAATCTGAGAGATGTGCTTTGATCACGTGATTTTACGCAGATTTTAATTTCTCATGTTTAAATAGCAATCTACAGTAAGTCATTACATACATGTACCGGTACATGTAACAACTAGTGTAAAGTATATGAAATACATTTGTATAGACATGTGTCAACCTTATTTCTTTTTGTTACATTTATGAATCCTACATATTTAAGGTGGCTCGCTACACCTTGAAATAGATTCTCAAATCAGCAAAATATTTTAAATCATGACTATAGATAGCATGAATTGATGCATAAGAAGTATATAAGTCAAATAGGCAACAAATATGCAAATTAGGATAAAAAGTTATGATTTTTTAAAATCAAATTCAGTAAATCTAAACAAAAGCCCCTATGCGGATTCAGACTCATGATCTACGGTTCACAAGCTCCATTATGATACTTTAATCACTGAGCTATGATGATATTCAACCAAATGGATTGATACAAATAATTAAACAAAACATTTAAATCACCATCTTGTGATGTAGTGTCTTCAAAAGTAAAAGTCTTGAAGTAGTAAGGTACCTTAAATCTTCAAGCTATACATTACCCTTCCAGTTTCATTCAATGTTATTAAATTTTACAAGTGGTTACCTTGTTTGAATATCATAAGTTTTTTTTAAACATTGCCCCCATTTAAATTTCTTATATTAAGATATCTAAAAATAGGTCAGACGAAAGCATTGTGATCTGCGGGAGAAATTGACAAAAAGTCTTTCACATGACAGCAAAATTTAAATCGCTCAGATGATGAGAATAACCTGCTGATCATAAGACAACAAGGTCCTGGTCACTCATTCAGCAGACACAATGTCACATGACAAACATGTGGTCATGAACACAAACAATGACACACTAACAATGTCACAATTCTAAATTCTTTGTAAATGGTCAATAACAACCGAATGCATCTATTAATAATTTATTTAATTTTTTTTAAAAAGCTTGCAAAAGTGGAGAGATTGGAGCAATCAAAGACTTAATCATGTTAACATTTAACATTGAACCAAAGCTACATATTGTTATTATTGCGTTCTGTTCATTTTTTGCATGATAACTTCCTTTTTTCCTGATAAATTCAAATTCAATGGATCATTTTGATATGTTTATTAAATCTTGATGTCATATATCTGAAATAACAGTAGCTTGTGTTATAACAGATTGATATCAAAGTACCTGGTAACCTTTTCTTGTAGTCGCAAACCTTTAGAACTGAAAGGCAAATTGAAAGTTTGGGTTGATTCATTGACAGCTAGGTATTAAATATTTAAACTATGGCAGACCATATTATTTCAGCACAAAACTAATCAGACATTTTACTGCAACACATTTTCGCACCTTTAAGTCTGTTCCAGAACATGTGACAACATTCAATCAATTCTGATCCTTTGGTGAACAGTAAACAAGGTTATGCCTTCTGTATCTTTCTGTTGGTCCTATGGACTATTATACTGGATATGTATATCAGTTGATTTAAATATCGCTCCTGTGCCATGTGCGTCAAATCATTTGTTTACCAGTAAACAGGTTAAATGCAGAAATTCCCAGACTCATGCATTTAAAATAACCAGGTCAACTTAAAAATGTATACACGGTATGTCAACAAAACAAATCTTAGATTTCCCCCGAAATACACATGGCATGGCAGACTGATATGTGTTTGAACTAAGAAACAGTACTGTACATGAAAATGATCGAACAGGATCAGTTAAAAAAAAAAACAACCAATAACAAATCAAAGAAACCACACACGACCTTTAAAGTTGTCCAAAATCTGGTTTAGTATTGTTCCCCTCTGTCTTGAGGATCATACGAGAGCCTCAACACTGAACAATGAATAGCTTAGCCACTGGTCAGATTGTGTCTCGAACCAAATGATGAATGAAAAAATATTTATTTGAATTACTTACCACACAAAACCTTGCTGATGTTGTACTGTCTTTGGCAAAATTCGAACTCGCAATTTCCCTCCAAGATCACCGCCATCGATATCCAGTTTTTTTTCTTTGGTATCACTAAGCAATTTTCTATTCCACGTTTTCTCTGCGGAGAATGGTGAAGATCACGTGACTGTCTTCATCCTCCTCCGTTGTCTGCCCCTGTCTCCCGAAATATATTTTTTGAACAGAAAACGGATATAAAACCCGGCTTTTTTATTGGTAGTTTATTTTGATCGTGCAGTAAGAAGATCATTAATAAAGATATAACTTAGAAAATAATTCCTGCTAAAAGATTTACAGATTGCATTTTTTTAACCAATTTCAAAAAGATTCTTTGTGTAACGTAACAACTTTCTAAATTTATAACGACAACGGAGGTTGGGGGGGGGGGGGTCATAAATCAATACTGTTCGTGAAAGTTCATTACCTTTAAATTGATTTCAGTTATTTAGAGGTACATGTATAACTATCTTGGAACAGGCATGTATATGTAGCATTTTTTTCTAGTAGCAAACATTTTTAGAAGTCTGATCCACCCCCCCCCCCCTTTTTCGGAGCAGGTACAAAAGGCCGGGTAACTGTTACAAAAGTGACTGGCTTTTGATAACTTAAGAGTTAACAACTTATAATGATTACACAAGTAGGTGCTGCAGAGTATCCCGGCACCTGATAACGCCTGATGGTCTGATATTCCTCTTAAAGTAGGAAAACTTAGGTTTACTGTTATATCAGGCTAGAAGAACGCTATCCATATCTCTTTGTTTCAAAGTCATTAATCACGAGAGCACAGGAGATTAAATGGCTTTATATAAATAGATTTCAGATTCGGGCAAATAAAACACCATCCACGTGTTTAATTAATCAGGGACAAAAATTCATTTGTGCGCTGGAAGCAAGCTAATCAAAATACATGTGAAAAGGCGTTATATTTACTTTCATAACGTCCTAAGTGAAATCAAAAACAAAGGGAGAAAGAGATTTAGGGGGTATAGAATAAGGAATTTTTTTTAAGTTTTCAATCGTTAGCAATCAAAAAAGTAAAGTTAGTTGCTTAAATTATACTGCAATTCAAGCTGAGTGAACAAGAGCGTAATTCCGAAGAACAGCATTTCCTCAATGCTTTGATTTGGTGGCTTCTTTTGTTGCCTGAATCTTGCACAGCATCATTCACCAATAATTTCCATTTCTAAAGGGTCGTTCATCATCATTACGTTTTCAGATGAAAAAACATCATCACCTTACCAACAGATGCGTTTTGGAAAGAACGGTAGTGATTACACCGTAAGCTTACGTTAGACCTTAGATTCAAGTACCAGTACGTTAATAGAGACGAAACTGAGTACTGACATGTGGTGGCGAGTCAAGCGTGCTCGGCCGGAAGTGAAAACTCTTCTCGGCTTCTGGTGTTAGTATTCTTGAGATTAATCTTGGAGACATTTTGTTTCTCCCCTGTATCGGAATTAAAACAATATAGACTGAATCAGAACTAATGCCAATAAGGATAGCCATATGTTGGACAATAAAACGACCAAAGGCGTCAAATTGTTTACCTGTTGTTGAGCTTTGGATGCCACGACCGGGACCATTTCTTGTATGTACATGTACTAACCTTGCATCAACTCAATTATAAGCAGCCAAATGTCCCGTTGTTGCATAGGAAGATGAGTCCCCGACAAATATTCTAGCTATATCTCCTATAAATTTAAAATTCCTCCTGTGTCCTATTTTTCTTTTGAAGACCTCTGTTTTGCCAATTTCTAGTGTTGCCCACAACTCTTACCTATGTTTGTCCCTAACTTGCTCTGGAATCAAGGCAGAAATCTTGAATGCTGTAAACTTTTAATAAAATAATAGTTTTACTATAACTAATTACTAGTAGTTATGAAAGTAATAGTTTGTTCTTCTGTTTTGGCTGAGGCTTTCAACTATTCGAATGACCCTCGTATGTGGCACAGATACGTTTTAAAATTATTCAACATTTTTTGTTGAATATCTCCAAAACTATTATTACCCTTGATGTATGTCGTTCTTGACGGGGCTATTTCATATTTACATAAATGGTTATTTTGTTATATGGAATTTCATTTGATATGGTCGGTATTTTATGCATATTTGTGGTGGTCTACCGCTGTGCTGTTGAAGTCTACACAAAGCATTGTCAGTTACAGCGACCTTGCAGCCACAAGAAAGTCTTTACTCAAACATTGCTGAGGCAAGTTATTACTTCACGAATGATTGAAAAATTAATCGTCATATGATGACCACAGCGCTTTATTGTTAGAAATAAATCGATAGAAATATGTTTAAGATTGTTCCAATGAATTCCAAGTCATTGATCGTGGATGGTGCCATGTAGTGAGACACAATACTGTTCCCATGCGCAGGTGCGGGAATTTGTCGCAGTCGAGGAAGAACAGAACAGTAAAGATTTTGCTTGTCATAAAATAGAAACATAAAAAGGAATTTTATTTCTGGTTTTGCATGTTTGGGATTTTTAAAGATATATATTTTAAAGAGAATTTTACTCATACGTACACATATTAGCCTGGTTTGTCCATTGCCAATTAAACACTAGCCCAAAGGTAATAAACATGTTTTATTATTTCGAACTGCCCAACAGTTAAAATGATCGGTATGTAAGCTTTTGTTTATTTGTTCAAATGTCAACTTACATGTAAGCAAGAAGAACAAAATTATAGGGGAAATATTTAGAAATGTAGAACAGATTTTAAATGAGATCACAAGGTGGCATAGTTTTTCGGCGATTAAACATTGCCACGTGACTTGTAAGTAAAGGAATTGTGTCCATCTTTTTTTACTTTCTTGATATGCATAATGTCTTTTGTACGGGAAATCTGATTGCCAATTCTTTTCATCTACACACAAAAAGAGGAGAGGATCGCAAACCACCTGGACGAACATCAATGCGATATGGAATGAAAAGTGACACAAGGCTCTGTGTTATTGGTAATCGAAAGGTTGCTGGTTCGAGCCCCACTGTTGACAGTTAAATGTTGTACACTGTAATAAGTTCGTAGACAATGCACTTTATCTGCATTGTCTCACTCTAGATAACAGGTTACGATGGGGGTTAACCTGCAATGGACTGGTGTCCAATCCAGCGGGAGCCAACGCCCCTCATCCGCATAGCACCACAGACACCCGAGAGGGATTTCAAGGGTCTGAGAAATCAAAAATATATAGTATATTGTTATTCTTAACCAGTTTAAACCATGTAAACCTTTAGAGAGTTTTATTACTCGGTTGAAAATTATCATAAGTCGGAACCAAAGTAATTTTTGTATGGTTTGTTGTAAAACATAAAAAGAAGTTATGCGATATCATTCTTTAAAGGGGAAAGTCTTTTATAAACAATTTCATCTTCATTACGATTTGGGATTAAAGCAATGAACTTTTAAGAAGTGTAGCAATACAACACATATAGCAACGTAAAATGTAATTAACCCCCAATATTACGTCATTCCATATTGCTTTGATATCAATGCAAAATGTAATTACAGAACAAACATGGACTCAATGTTGGCCAATGTGGAATTTAGTATGAATCAAAGTAACTTACGATGAAATCAAATTCAAATAAAATAAAGACAATGTTAAGCGCTTTTGGGGATGATAGAGGAAAATCATATTGAACATGAATAGAATGCGTTTAATATTTTAGGAATTTATTCTTCAACAATTAAACGTATACTGTACAATGAACAAAAGTTCTTTATCGCTGCAGTAGTCTTGGTATTCACTGGTTCATCATGATATTTGCAAAAACGCCATATAAGTGGGTGATGCGCTTGCTAACTCGCGATTTTGATAGGAACGCCATCAAACAGTTTTTGCGTTCAGCAGTACAGTGTATTTATCAACAAAATGATGACTGCCAAGGGACCAGTCAGATTTCTGGATTTAACTTCGGTAAAATTTCCAAAAGACAATCTTAATTTACTCTGTATATTATCATAATGACAAAACAGAAAGGCTTCAGGTCGATTTTAGATCGTTTGGAAAAGTTAGATGCAAGACGCAATAAACATTTCAAAACCGAAGGATATCAAAATAATCACCATCACATTTTTCTGAAAAAGTTGATTAAATTTTGCGTTACCACAGTTTGCGTTCATCTCAAAGCCAAATGTAACAACTCAAACTGTAATATTGTGAGTTTATTACATTTTGCGTTGATGTAATTATATTACACTTTGCTACAAGAAGCCATGAAGGGAACATTGTGAAATTCAGCTAATGTCTCGTGATATAGCAATGCAGCTAAGAATATCCAACCAACAGAGAACTTAATACCAACAAACCAGTGATTGTAAATTATTAATACATGTATAAGAAAGAAACATTTTAAATTCATTCCAAGTCTTTTTCTGCTTTGCAATCCTGTCATATCAGCTTACAAGGACTTAAGAAGAAAACGAAAACAAACAAACACAAGGAACAGATATATATCTTTATTACTGATAAATAAATCCCCAACAAAATCTGAAATAGTACCCAAAACTGCAAAAACAAATCTTATATATAGGAAATAAAATAAAAAAAATACAATGTAAGTTCAAATAGGGAAAAACAAATAATTATGCAATGTTTTCTATCTTCCAACTCACTTCTGAATACAGTCATGGTTCGAGGACTCTTGATTGACGTCATCCAAATACATATGTCACTTTGAAACATCATAAAACTTTCAAACTATAAAGTTGGTAGTACATGTACATATAGAACCGTACTTAAAGTAAAAAGTGTGCTGTTCTTTGTAAATATGACAATTTTGTATGTGGACATTTGCTTTGAATCACAGATTGTGTGGCTAAATGTGCTGCAATGAAACAAAAATTATCATAATGATGGATAATCTTGACATTTTCTAGTTTAAAAAAATGATGTTGCCCAAACTTTCACGCATGCACCTTAATTTCAAACAAAGACACACAACTCATATCAATTCTAAATAATGATATCCCAAAGGTGTTTTGTATGCAATTACTAGTATTCCATATATAGATTGAAGTTCATGCATTGAAAAATCCCCAATCATGATACCCTCATAAGCATGATGACAGCAACTTAACTATTTCAAACGTCAATTTTTTTTCATCTGCAATGTCAGTCTTACAATGTATAGTTAAATAATGCAAAGCTGTCTTGATGTAAATTTAAATCATAAAGATAAATATCAAAAGTAATGCACGTAAATATTGTAAAGTCTTAAAGTATAGTAAAACCTAACTTGATTTCCTATCCAAAGGAGAAAAAGAAATACAGAGTACAAAATCAACCACCATGTGCACACAACTTCCAAAAGAAGTTTTTAAATGCATGAATGAAGCATTTTGTTCATTTCTTTATAACAAAAGAAAAATCTGTTACAAAGAACTCTCAAAATTTTACGCTTGATATATACAGTATCCAAACTTACAGTAGTCCAGTTAAGCAATGTGTGTACATCACTAAGCATTGGGTATGCCACTCACTGAATAGTATAAACACTACAACAAAGTACATACTGAATAAAAGAAAACTACAAAAGGTTCATCTAGTGAAAAGAACTGACTAATGACTGACACTCAATGTACAGTGAAATACTGCTGTTTTTAATCACTAAAACATGTTGATGTATGGCACTTTAAAAGAAAAAAAATTACATTTTACATCTTACAGATGTAATAACTTTCTCTCAAGAAAAAGATTTTACTGAAAGAATATAAATTCTAGTACGGGGTGGGTTTTTCTAAGAGAAGGGGGTAAAGGGGTGGAAAAAAACCCGGACCCCCCCCCTCAGCCCACAATGAATTACTGAAATTCTCAAATTCACAAACTTAAAGTTTAAGCTTAAAAAAAAGTGCACAGAAATTAACTAAGATATATAAACATTAAGAAATTATTACCTTGACTAACAAATGTTGAACTTATAGAAATTGAAATGCAAGTTGAAAAAAAAGATCAAGAGTACAAATTGAGCAACTCACATGACTATGGTAACAAGCAAACATCACCTGTATTGTACAACTGGTAATCTGTAATGTACACATCTACACTAGAGCATAGTAAACCCTTGGCTAGTGCAGATGTTAGAAGTGGGAAGCTGTCTTTTTTAACTGTGTACCGGGTAATTGTGATTTATCTTTTATGTTTTTGGTCTTGGAGATTCAGTGTCATTTTTTGTTCACCTACCTATTTATTTTATTAAAAATAAGCAAAATATCTGTTAAAGCAAAATTCCTCTTGAAAGCAGGTAAAACTGCATTAAGACATTCTGTAACAGATAAAAAAAAAAATACTAAAATGAACTGCACTTACGGTATTACCCTGTTTAATGATCTTTGATAAAATATTTATGTTTCATTTAAATACTTGTTTTTTAAGATGAACTTTGATGTTTTAAATGCAACATCATTAAATTATCTACATGTTCATTTACGATGTATGGAATGTTTGCGTATAAATGTAATAAATTGAATGTACAATCATATATCTATAATAGGAAATGCACTAAGAAAAACAATTTTATAACTTGATCTTATTCTATAAAAGGTAACAGCTATGTGATAAAAAATACTTCCTTTCATTTGACTAAATCACTTCATATGAATGCCATCCAAAAGGGAAACATAATATTTGATATAAATAAAATATAAATATAACAAAATGATTAGATTTGGAATGGTGAGAGACATCAAACTAAACAACAATCAACAAATTGCCAAGAACTAGATCACACACACACATCACAAATCCTCATGGATGATTGGTTTCTTGGATGAGGGGGTGGATCCAGACTCTGCACCACTGGCCTCTGTACCTGGGGTGTTTTGGTCCTCTGTACCACTGGCGTCTGTACCCGGGGTGATTGGGCCCTCTGGCTCCTCCCCTGTTGGTATAGTGACTGTCTGCGATTGGTCGTCAGAGATCTTCTTGTGTGGAGGTTTGTGTCGTTCCTTGGCGTGATGATAGAGGCGGGACTGCTGCAAATCTATCAACTCCTTTCTTACCTGGAGTGGGGAAAACAAAATTGTCATGTGTATGTACACACATTTAGTGGAGTGCCAAGGAATAAATTTTAAGAATATAAGTATTATCTGATAATTTCAAAATAAGTTTGTTTTCTCTTAAATTTTTTGTCATTTGTTATCTGATTTGCTGAAAATCTGTTTGCCTTCATGTGTAAAAGATGCTGTATCACTAAATTTTTGTGTTTTTTTCTATTCCATTCAATGTAAATAAATATCAAAATAAATAAAGCCTTTCATATAAATCAAAATTATATCCATGCATAAATTCATTATGCATCTTATTATATGCATCGAAAAAATCTTTGAGGTATGAAAAAATCAGTTTTATGCTGTACAAAGGGCCAACAGATCCCTATATTTTGGTGCATTTGACAATCATCCCATCTTAACAACATGTAGGTACATGTGTATCTACAAACCTCAGAATCGTCCACTACCTCGGGCCTCCCTGAGCCTTCCTCTTGATGTTGAACTTCATTCCCCTCACTGTCAAAGCCTTAAAATACAAGCAAATCAAATATTATGAAACCCTAACCTCACTTGTTGTGATTCTACATAAAAGTAAATGAGACAAACGTACCTGAACAATTAGCTAATATTCATTCTTTAGAATATAAAGAAAAATGTTTGTTGAGCTTACATGGATAATATCCCCCCATGACAACATAAAATTGGAATTACAATATTGTCAATTTTTGATTAAATTAGATATTTTATTCTCAATTAAAATTATCTATTTATCTAGGAACTAAAAATGTTGAAGGAGTACTAAATCTTATCACAAAATGGCCCATATGAAAACTTGATGCTTTAGTGCTCCATACAATATGCTTTTAGTTTACAGACAATTCCGGGACATCAGTGTTACCTATTCCGTGGATATTAGCAACCTCCACTTCTGGATCCCGGTTGTTTGGAACTCTCCTGTGCTTCATTGACTCTTCCTCTTTGATAAACTCCATGAAATGGTATCCCTGGAGTCTGGGTTTGTATTTCCCATCCTTTAACAAGACTACAAAACAAAAAAGTACTCAATAAGAGTTCCAAATTCAAACAATCATGCAATCTTTTCCTACGCCAGTAATAAGGCAAAAAGATATCATACATGTATGTATTTATTTTATATTATATAATGTGAACTAGTGGAACTATTTTAACGGGGATAAGAAGATATTAAAAATTAGACATTAAAATCTATGTTTGTTTGCTTAAGGTAAAAGATCTGTTTCAGCAGATGGAACATTGTCCATGGGAGGTTTTTCTCCTTTAGTCTGCAAAAAAATACAATATCAAGGTACCACACTACACCTAGATTCATACCTTTTAAGACAATAAAACAAGATGCAATTTAGATGTTTTGTTAAATTGTTTGTATCAATTGATTTGGTTGAATGTAATCATAGCCCAGAGGTTAAAGTATCAGGCCTCTGAACTGCAGATCAAGAGTTCGAATCTGCCTGGGGCAGTTCACATTTACAGAATCAAATTTTTGAATATATTGTTTATCCAAAAAGCAGATTTTTTTGTCTTTTTGACTTATATACCTCTTATCCATCATGCTATCTATCATAATCAAGTAATTATCTACTGATTTGATAAACTATTTCAAGGTGTAGTGAGCCACTCTAAGATTTTTTAAATGAAAAAAGAGGTAAAACCATGTTTCTCATGCTTTTTTTTCCTAGAAGCTAAAATATTTGTACATCTAACACAAAATTCAATCTTAAATTCAATGGGATCTTAAACCCTAGTCTTTGATACCACACAGTGACTTACACTGGGGTTGGTTTTCCACTTTCTGTGACTGGATATCTCTGAGCCAGGCTTCAATTTGCTCCTTAGAAAAGGAATTATCCATATAGTTGTATACCTTACCCTGTAAAAAAAATTATGAATTTATATCAATCCAAGACAGAGATTTATGCATAAACTGGAAGATATTTTCAGAAAACTTCCTATACATACGCGTTAAACATATGACAAACTGTTACTCTGTCACACAATGAACTGTTTACCAGTCGCTTTACAAACTTTCTTATTCAGTCAAAATGATATACATGTGAAGGCTATGGTGATAAAATGATTACTTTAATATTACTAGGGGGATAATCAACAATTGCCACTGGGAGAAGGAGAAGCCCATAGCTGTCAGTTTAAGAATTCTACTTTGCACAAATCTTTTACATCACATCTTTGGCAAAAACACGTTTTTCATGATATATCATTATATCAGTAATAAATATGTTTACCTTTGCAAAAATAATAAATGGAAAGCAAATAATTGGAACATTTCGAAGTCCAAGGGGCATAACTCTGTCAATAATTGCCCGATCATACCCCAAAACCAAGCTTGACCAGATATTCTTATGATAAATATGCATACAAAATTTCATTTTAGTATATGCAACCTCTGCAAATAAATATAGACAATCTACAATGTAAAACTGCAAATAAATTGAGTGTTTCTAGGTCCGAGGAGCACCACTCAGTCAAAAATTGAACCCTGAACTTGACCAGATATTTTTATGATAAATCTGGATACCAAATTTCATTTCAGTATGTGCAACCTCGATCTGCAAAGAAAATGAACAAAAACTGAAAAATGATTGTAATTTTCTAAGTCCAAGGGGCATAACTCTGTCAAAAATTGCTCAATTGTATCCAAAACAAAACCTGACCTAAATATTCTTATTAAAAATTTGTATACTACATTTCATTTCAGTGTGTGCAGCCTCTACGAAGAAACTGTTGGTGGACTGACTGACCGACAAACAGACAGCTGCAAAGCAATAGGCCCCTTCCTTCTTCAAAGGGGCCCGGCATAAAAATTTACTTTTCAGTGTCAATTATATAGAAGCCAAGAGTCAGACCTCTGAAAGATGTGCATAGGACAGGGCTGGTAGAGAGGAGGAGGTGCTGTTGTGGTAGGTCTGCAGAATCTGTCGACCAAAGCTGTTACCATCACCCGACCTGGAACAAGAAAATGTTCTCAATATCTGCAAGTCCATCTATACAACAAGAGATCAGATCATCAATGACTTCACCATCAATATCAGTACTCAGTCTTAGGAGTAAAATCTGGTTTACCAAGGATTGTTGGTGAACTCTAATTATATTATCTCTAGATACAAAGCAACCAAAAATATGAAGTGACATAAAACTGTCAGACTGTATCACAATGGTCTGTTTTTTTTCAGTTTGGGGAAAGCTACTGTTCTTAAAATAAAATAGAATACCCTGCCAAATGTTACCAGTTTACAGTACTTTTTTTACAGCTGGAGTACTCACTGTAGAGAGCAGAAGATGAGGTCGGGGAAGCTGCCACTCCTGACCAGGGTCTGTACTGGCTCCAACATCTCCCTGGACGGCTCCGTGTCATCTACAAAGCTGATCACAAATGGTTGCTTCTGCTTGTACAGTCGCGGGAAGAGGGAGGGAGTCAGTTCTGCCTGGTAAAGAAAGACCAGTCAAAAAGAACAGTCATTAAGAACTAGTCAATGAGGACAAGACAGAGGACATATCCATAAAAAAAATACTCAGTAAGAACTAGTCATTAAGAATGTCAATAGAGAATTTATGAATTAAAATTAATCAATAACAGTTAGTAAACAAGAAGAAGTCAATAAAAGTTAGTCAATATATTCGAGCATTTTGAATTCTATGTACATATTTCCTAATTATCAAATTTCAGTGGTATTATGGCAATTAGATTTTCACATTGTGAAATATTTTTTACAAATAAGACTGCATTCATAGACTTAAGGAAAATTCAGCATAATAAATGAAAATTGATAGATATAAAACAATATATCAATATACTTACAAGTGATGGAGTGAGGGATTGTTCTATGAACTTGGACAATTCCTCTGCTGAGGTCACATCACCACTGTAAGCCACAAAGGGTTGTACAATGTCCTTCTTCTTCAGGACAACAATGCATGGCAGACCACTGCACCCATATATCTGTACACTGCAAAAAAGGTTTAGAATCTATGTGTACTAATTCAAACAAGATTTAATCTTTCATTTCTGCATTTTAAAAAAGTGTATCGTACATTGTACATTAACTAAGTGAAAAAAAAACAACAAAAACATGGACACAAAGAAATCAATCATCTTAGTAAAGAAACACTCCTATTTCACAGCATGGGAAATTGAGAAAATGCTGAAATGACTTACAAATCTTTTCCATTTCCATTAGTGTTGATTCCAAAGGTGAACTGATCTCCAAGTCTCTTTGCTACGCCCTGATATGTATTCACACCTTGCAAAATGAAAAGATAGAAATATATGTGAATTGAAACAATTTTATAATGGCTCTTGTATTCATAGAATTAAAAATGATACATACAGTATGAGTTACATATGTAAGATTTGTCTAAAAAAAAAACCTTTCTCACCTTTACTTTGAGCATCAGCAAAGAGACCCACCACAAAAACACTCCCTGAAATGTTAGATCCATCTGGAAGGATCCCATTTAGGAACTTCTCAATGTCATTTTTCTCCAATAGAGACACTGGTTTATCTTGCTTCAATCTAAAAAAAAAAAAAACAGCATTCCAACAATATTTGAACTTCTAATGCTGCATGAACTTGCATCCATTATTTCTAATGGAAAAAAAATACAGTAAAACATGATGAGATCAAAGTACCAGGGACAACTGAGTTTTGATTCATGATTCATTTGAAACACAGTTTAATTGCAATCCAACAAGTAAATACATGTAATGATCAAGATTAAGGTTTTGATACTGATTTTGCTGTAAGCATGAACTCTTTAAAGGTTGTTTCCTATAGCCAATCAATTCAAATGACCTGAGAACTTCATGATTTTTAAGATTGGTTAGGTAATATGACATAAAGCAGTAATCCACGTACAACTTGTATGCAGTGATGACATCCTCGATACTCATCATCCCGCCATAGTCCTTCAGGTACTTTCCTTGGTGGAAGATCTTGAGAGTTGGATACTGAGTTATTTTTTCCTTTGCACATACATCCGTCCAGTCATAACAATTCACATAGGTAAAAGGTCGGTCTGTCTCGTTCTCAAATTTCCTGGCAGCTTCTCCGTAAGCTCGAAGAAAAGCCAAGCTTCTGTGGTCAACTAGCAAAATTTATAATACTTTGATAACAATACTTACAAAAGTAACAACACAAAATAAATGCTGCTTTTGTTATCAGTTTAAAAGACTACATGTATATTGCATAATTCCTGATTAAACACGAATTTATATCTGCATAAAATTGCGACAAGCACCACTCGCAGAGTTTAAAACCTCACTATTATTTTCTGAGAGTTGGGAACTATAAGAAATATGGATAAATGTTCCATGTTTCAGATTTTATATTCTTGCGATTTGATACAAAACAGCGGGATCGTGTAATTAAGTACTCCCATGATATAAGGAATTAACAGTATATAGTTAAGATAAATTTAAACTTTTAATAAAATTTGTATATTTTCCAATATCTTTATACAGAGCTCTCCTATTAAAGGAGATTATTATAGTCTAAAAATGGCTACAACCATCCTGCTCTCTTATGACAATGAATGTGACCTGTGAGCTCCAACTCAAATCTATTATATGACTTAATTTGCTTACATGGCAGATAGAAGAGAGTGAACACAATATTCCTCTCTTTAATGATGGAGGTGAAAGTTTCATCAGTCAGTGCTTGGGCCAGCTCTATGTCCAGTTTGATTCTCCTTGCTCTTTGTACAGCCTCTGCTACATGATCATCCTCTGTCTCCACTACACAATAAAGCACACAAATCTCAAATAACTGTAAACCTACTTTTATTTGTGTGTAAGAAATTTTGACGAAGTTTGATAGAGCCTTGTCGTGCAAATATTTCTAACTGCAAACAAGTTCTCAAATATCTATGGGATATTATTTTTGATATAATCTACAATTTGAAATAAAAATAAGCAATTGCGAATAATTTTATCTCTGGTAAATCGCTAAAAAAAGTTATCACGAATTAAAGTTTGTTTACAGTAAATGCAGGATACATCAAGGGTATTTTAACCCACTCACCTTCTTCTCTGTATCTGTCTTTCTCTTCTCCATCATCAGGGAACACTTTATCATCGTCTCTTCCTATATCCATGACATCGCTCGGACTTTCCATGTGACCATCCTTGGGTTTCATGTTGTACTCATGTAGCTTATTTACAAAGAACTCAAAGGCAGAATCAATGGACCAAGCCTCCTCTGTCATTAGATCTGGTTTACCCTGAAGATGGAAATCATACAAAGGTTTCAATCAATTCTTCCCTCTCTCTAGCTGTTCTCAAATTATACTGCCTATTAAAAAAAATTGTCAAAGTGACATAAATTTGATTACCTTTGTTTCAAACTGCACAGCAATAGCTGGTGTATTAGGAGGGAAACTGTCTAGTCCTATCATCTCTGGCAGAGTTTGTTCTCTAAAGCAAAATAAAGTTTTTGTTCAGGCAAATGTTCTTAGCTGCACTTACACCAAATCAGTGATACAAGCCCGGTTCAAAATCAATTAATTCAAAAATACATGTGCTTTAAATCACAAAACAACAAATAAAAAAGTTTTTATCTACAAAATTCACTTTTGGGACTATATAGGAAACATAGCTATGATATGACACTGAAATTCTCATAGCAGAAAAACACAAACCATTGGCTAATTAGAAAATTTCACATTTCTAGTCACTACAAGATAAAAGTACAATATGTATCTCACACATTAATGGTGAGAAAAGCAGCTTTCCCATGGAACTGGTTCCCGGCGACTCTAAGAATATCCTGAACCATGTGTTTAGTGGTGTCTCTGTAGAACAGGCACACCAAATGGAGGCCAAGGTCAGGGGTGTAAGGGTGGGAGGTACCATTGCCAGGGATGTCAAACTAAGGGAGGAAAATTAACACATGAATTCATAATACCGGTAAGAGCTCTTTGTTAAAATGGCGCACAAATTTGTAACTGATGCTTTGTAAGTGTTGGTTCTGTAGTCAGAGTCATGGAATTAACATCACTGTTTTAATCAAAAGTGCCTGGTTTCTGTAAACAAATTCACCCTATAGTACATGTGTATAATATTTTGGGGGTAAACTTTATCAGAGAAACAAGTGCCTGTGGGTTGGAATGTAAATATTGCATAACCTTCTCATCACAAGTTTAGGAACATAGACATGGTAAAGTGTACTTTAGAATTTAATTTCAAGATGTTCAATATCTTTTAAAATACCACAACAATTTAAAATTTATGGCAAAAAGTTATAGAATTTGATATGAAATGAATTCCATTTTCCTAAATACTAGTAATCTAATAGATTTAAGATGTGGCAAGATTTATCTAATAACAAGCATACATCATTAGCATATATATATTCCTACTCACTGGTCATAAAATGCATACAAACACTAAAGACAGCCAAATGATGTCATCATCTATGCCAAGCTAGCATCTTGTGTGTATGTTTGATAGGATAATCTCAGTGAAAAATAATCTCAGTGAAAAATAAACTCAGTGAATCCACTAAGATTGTTCTCCCTTGAGAACTCAATGGTTTATTACATATAGCTAACTTTAAAACTAAAGTAGGGTCAAAGCAAACCACCAAAAAAGAAAAGGGCCGAAAAATTTCCATAAAACATTACAGAATGGCTGCACATACATTTGATGGTAAATCAAGTTTCCTCATGAAGTTGGCCAAGGAGGACAGATCCATCCTATCATCGTACACATTGACGAAGCAATCTTCCTGTGGACTGGGGACCTGGCTACACATCATGATCCATATTCTGGCCTCATCTGTAGCTGAAGGGGGATTTCTGCGACATAACATGAACAGGTAATAAAGGTATACAAGTTGATGATGGTGGCTGGCTTATGATCTGTTTTCTCAAGGAGTTTACCATAGCTAGCTTAAGAAAAATATAAAATTAACTGTTTAAACACACTATAAAATATTTCACTTGTTTTAGAAAGGCTTGTCATCTATCAAATAAGATATATCAACTTAATATGGTCAAATCACATGTAAAAAGTTTTAAAGCATTGTAAATATGTTTTATCAAAGTTGATACTTTGAAAGAATATCAATTTTTCTATCGTTGGAAGTAAGGGGATTTCTCTGTTACTTATTCTTGCTATTGAAACAGAAAGAAATTCAATTAGTTTGGACAGTTTTATGAAATAAACTTGTAGTTTTTAACTCTTGTATACTGGTATATCCACAGTTGAAGATTTTGACAGTTAAAGTAGATCCAGTGTTCTGTGATGTCATACTTTTTTGTAAAACTTTGAGTTCTTTAAAATTTGTGCAAGATAGTTTTATATATTTTATGTGAATATGATCACATGGATATAATTAGAAGTACTGTTAAGTTTAAGATATTTTTGCAGCTTAATTTTATCCTAAATTTCCAATATTTTATACATTTTATAGATGCTAAGGGGAAATAACTCTTTCTCTGACTTTTCTTTCAGTTGTATGTCTAAATGCCATATTTTTTCTTATCCCAAAGATTAATTTTAAAATATTTTTGTAGTTTAAGTTTTCTGATAAAGTTGACAAAAAAATTAAACAAGATAAACAAATTTCTGCCCACAAAATTTTTACTTTTAACCAAAAAAATACGGTTTTCTGATGCTAAAATATGCTTTAGTTTATGTTTATCTGGCATCTCAAAAAGTGTGATGACATATATATTTTTTCTAACAATTGATGAAATTTAAGTCTATTAAGTTGAAATCAGTTCGGTTTTTCAACTTTCATCAGAGAATTTTACGAGTATGGAGTTACCTTAAGTCAGCTTTCAAATCCCCATGAAATCTTATCAGTATGAATGTGCAATATATTTTTGATTGCATTACACATATTTTGAAATTAAACATTGTTTGAACTAACAAAAATGTACACAGTACAGCAACTGTCTACATTAAATCATGTTCATTAAGTTTTTGTGTTAGTCTTCAACAGCTGAGCTTTAAGATGGGACCAATACCGGTACTTACACTAGTCCGCCTACTGCATTCTGCGATGTGCTGATGGCAAACTGGAATTTGTGATGGAATGCATAGGCCACCTCCATAAAGATCCGGTGTTCTACAACAAAGAACTTACAAATGTAAGGGTATTATTTATATTAACAATACTAATTAAGTCTCCACATCTGAATCAACTTTTGTTATCAACATTACCATAAGTTCCAATAGCCTTTTGGAAAGAGAAGATAATGTCAGTGGTCCCTTTGTGCTTGTTTATAAAACTTTCAATCTCCTTTTCACTCTGGAGTATTGGAACTTCTCTGAGAAGCACAAGTCTGTAAATAAATATGTACTGTAAATTCCCATTTAAATGCGAGGAATTAATATCTGCATGAAATTGCGAGAAGCATGTACATCTCCTGGATTTTAATATCTCACCTATAATTTTGGGATAGATGAAACTAAATGAAACTGATAAAAATTTGGCATTTGCAATTTCATGTTCTCTCGATAATAAAAAAATCTTCATTTGTATTCTAAATTTTGCATCGCAAAATAAAAAAAAGGATGTTCATTTTCGAAAATGATTTAGTTTTTAATTATCATAACAGGATATGACTTATATATTTAGAATTAACATTTATCATTTTCTTTTAAGCTATAAATAAACTGTATCTGAATTATGCACAATGCAATTTACAACTTCAACAGCTAGCTATGACAGATAATCATGCATCAAACTTAACAACGTAATATGATACTGCTTCTCTGGATATTAAGAAAATGAATACCAATAACTCACTTAGTGACATAACTTACTGAAGAATATTTGACATCATGGAATTAACATCAAACATGGTTTCAATCTCCAGGGCCAGCAAATCATTTCCATGGCTATATGTGAATACAGAGGATGGGGTGTCGAGTTGTGAGCATCGATCAATATCAAGATTGTCGGCATCTCTGCAATCCACCTATCAAAAGTAAACAAAAATACCCTTAAACCCACATCACACGAACAAATCAAAGCGGGCCAATGACAGTGACACTTTCTGAATCTGTGCATGGTTTAAGGGCACTCCACATCTTTTGAAAATTAAGTTATGCATACATGTCTGCACTTCTAAATTCCTTGGAGATATGGATTTCTAGCGTTCACTTAAAAATTACAGAAAAGAAATAAACTTGGGTGGGTGGGGTGGGGGGGAATCAACTTTTTAAAAATTTGTTGCTTTACTAAAAACAAAAGTCCAAGGCCTGCAGTATTAAAAATAGCTAGGTCCTATGGGTAAGAAGACCTTATAGCTACACCCATTGTGCTACAGAGATAGACACCCAAGTTTGACGATATAAATAGTTCCACAATGGGCTGAAATCGCCATGTTGTGACAAATTATCAATCAGTAAAAAGTTAAAGTCACAGGGTGTTGCGGACCCTTAATGTACCAGTAAATCTTCCTATCTGAGCTAGATATGAATGAGTCAACAAATCAAAAAGTTTTTTTCTTTTTTAACATATGTAATTTTTTCAATCTTTCAAAATATTATATGACATCAGTAGTTCATTAGGGCAGCTATCAAGAGTTGTCAAAAATTAAAATCATTCATATCGAATGTATATAGATCAATTTCAATGTCAAGTATAAAGCTAACAATCTAATGCTGAAATGTTTGCATAATATTTTCAGAAGCAATGAAAGAAATAAATGTTACAGATGATTATGTCCTATGCTGATCTTTACTCTACAGCTGATTAGAATTGTAAAATAATATTCTGATACCTTTCAGGTAAACTATATTTCATCATCATGTACAGTAGTCTAAAAACATTCCAACCCGAATATCAACACCTGACGGTACATGTCAGCAACAAATTACATTCATAGTTCTATAAATTACATTTTAATTTCTTCAAAGTATTTTATTACATTTGATTAATTCAACTTCAGAGATGTAAATCGGTAAAGATTGATTGCTCAAATGAAAGATAAATTTGTATCCATGCCACTAATATTTGTGCATGTCATGAATGGGTCATTTAAACGTCCCTTCAAAACCTGTCACAATAACCTATACATTTATTAACCAGGAAGATCTTGGGCAGAAAATGATACTGATTTTTTTAACAGAAGTTCCTCATTACTAAATATAAAACATGTTTCAAGGAAATACATCATACATGTAATGTAAAAAATTCATACAATTTCAAATAACAAACATTGCCTGAATAAAGTCAACTGGAACTCTCAATATCATACAGTGGCTCATAAATGCCTGTCTTTATTTAAAATTGCATGCAGTGCCAATTTTTCTAAAGACAATAAAACTTCCTGGCTTGAAGTTATTCATTTAATAGAAGTGTAAATTCTTCTAGACATATAAGGATTAAGCATAGTCATAAATTCCATTACCATAATCATAAGACAACCTAATAAATGATTTACCACATCCTGAATCTTCTAGCATATTAAATCTGTTGAACCAGACACACAAACTTACCACTCCCAGCTTCAAGTTGTACAATCCTAGGTACTCGGCTGATTTATCATACTCAGCATAAAATCCTCGGTGTCGCGGGTTATCTAAAATAATTACAGAGCAATACATGTACTTTATTAATAAGATCATTAAATGGGTTACATTGCTCTGGCAAAGATGCTAAAGGCTTCACAGTTTTACATGGTCTTACCGATAATATTTAAGTTCATATTATTCAAATTACTTATACACAATATTACAAATCATTCCATTTTCAAGTAAAAACTCTATCCTTGACATTTTCTGCCTCTCTCCTGCTCTTGAAGATGAAATGTTAAAAGTGAAAAAGGCTAAATAAATTGACATTGCCTTTAACTGTTTATGCAAATACTACACATACACTTTAGATTTTATTTCAGTTTTTATACTGGGCTTAATAATGACTTTGTCGACAAAATCTGCACCCCCTTCACTCAGAAAATGTAGCCAAACATATATACTCCAAAACCTTGAATAAACTATGATCGTTTAGTAAAACATTACTACCTATACAATGTCCAAGGTTAATAACCATTTTTGTCAATATTTGGTGATTTAAAATAAAAATTAAAAAAATGTAATTTTAAATTAATCATCAGATATTTGACAAAAATATTTATTGACATGTCATCTCCTTTTATCCAGGGAAATTTACACAAATAAAAACAGATTTCTTTGACTTGTATCTTCACATGATCTTTTTTCTCTTCGGCAGTTCTTGGAACACCTTTCACAATTTTTTCGAAGTTATCATTCAGCCATACTTTCATATTGTTTCTGATGAAGAACCTCTGGTGGCTTATTTTTAGCTGTGTCTTCATCTATTTGACATGATAGAGGGGTGTTTCAAAGAAAAATTTTAGAAAATTTTTCATTCTTTTGAATGAATACTGTTGGAGATATTAACGAATATGAATAGTGTAGGAAAATGTACTGCTTAAAACCAGAAACATCTGAGAAAGAGTATAATGTAGTATAATGTAGTATAATGTAGTATAATGTTCTTGAAATCCAAATTACATGTACATCTAAATTGTCGTAGGCTTTCCATTACATGTTTTTTAACGTGGCAGTTCATTCTGCTCCAGTTCTTGTTTTTGATTTCGTACATGTAAAAGTAAATTGCATAATATAATATGTCTATTTAGCCAATGATTTTTGCATGGTCACCATATGTCAAACCCAACCTGTTATAATGCAAGCAAACAGAAAAGAGTTATAAATTGCCAGGTAAATGACATATACTGTTTCACTGAGAGACATCTAGTACTGCACGAGGTTGGTATGCCATACAAGCTGTTACAAAATTTGATATCAATTCACAAACTTATCAATTGTGACAAAAATTGGATAAATTCAATTCAATTCTTCTTTCCCAGCCATATATTTTCATTGTATTTACGAGGGTTGTTCAGAAATTATTGAGACAGTTACTCTTACTCCCTTGAGAAAAAAGATTAATCATTGAAATTTCACCAGAAAATCAACCAGGATGTTTTTTATTAATGTACAAACTATGAAGTTAATGACATCATTTGTTCATTCCTGGTAAGCTAACAAAGTTGCCTACTGGTACTTCACATGACCCGGTGCAACCACAAAAATCAAGTTATTTCTGTTCAAAGTCAACTTACTGTGAAACTTCTCTTACATTCATTCTGTACATATCTTAGAAGTTAGAACTGTTAAAATCACTTTGTGTGAAAAAATACTTGATATGTAGTCCCTTTGTTTTAATTCTAGTTAAACAAATAGTAAATAAACCCCTATTAACTGAAGGTTTTGACCTTTTTACATTGTAAACATGTAGTTTTTATTTATGCAATTTCTTGGCCAAAAAAGGTCTTCTGAGATTATCACCAATTTTATGTATATTCGCTGGCATCAAATTTTAACAAACCATCTCAGTCAGATTTCAATTGCTGGGTATATATTATATATAGAGCTCTCTTCGTACATGTATTTCAACTCGAACACTACTAAACTTACACAAAAGTGAGTCACAATAAATAGATAAATGAACTTGCCCAATTTGATTTCTCATTCAAGAATTGTAGGTCTAACAACACGTAAAATGAAGATGTTTAAGTTTTTTAAACTCCGAGTGTGTGCCAGCGCCAGGAAACCCAACCACCGACTTGTTTATGTACTGTCATAAACAAACTTTTAAATAATTTGTATTATTACTTTGCTTAATTATTCGTTTAGGTTTCTTCAATGATTTTGCCAATTTTCATTAAAATTTGCCGCTTAGAAAGAGAGAAATTTGTGTTGTCTCAATAATTTCCAAACAACCCTCGTATATGCTCATTCCTCCTTTCTTTCTACATAAGATGTTGTGACCAACACCAAGCTGGAACTGACAGGTTAAATTCTGCCAAGGGAAAGAGCCTGGGGTGATCTTCTAGGGCGAAGATCATTTAGAGAAGGGGGGGGGGGATGTGACAGTCAGACCGATTTGAATACCAGTGCCAGATAGCTCAGTTAATAGCAACCAACTAGAAATTCAGGGGGCCCAGGTTTAACCCCCGGACTGCTTTGTCATTATTTCTACCATCCTGTTACATAAATAATGTGTAATTAGATGGTTTATGAAAGAATTATTGTTCACCTGCTGTATAAAAGACTCAAATAAGTAAGTTGAAGCAAAGGTATGATCAAATTGGATTTTGCCTTCTATTCTTATAACTAATTGGGTCTAAAGGCCAATTCATTTCTTCTTTACTAATCAAGGGTGACAATATTCACTCAACTCTGAAAAGCTGTTAGACTAAGTGCTATACCATGAGGATCCAGTCTTAACTCTCAAAGATAGCATCATTCAAATACATGTATTGGAAATGTAAGTCTACCATATTTTATGTACCAGCATGGCTGGGCCATTTCATGTACACTGACAGTACTAGTATTAATTAATTCTAGAACTCCAGATGTTCAGAAGAACTAGTATTTTATCAATATTTATTCATTTTCTGGACGTCAATAAACAGATCACGTTAAACAAAACGCAATGAACAGTCAATATACACCTACCCTTCAGGTGTGTAACTTACCTTTCAGAAAATAGTACAGCACGCTTATGGTGCTACTTTTCTTGAAATCTGGAAGTTCCTCCTTTTTGATTAATTTGGCGTGTTTAAACTGATTCACAGTGAATTCAACGGCATCACATTCAGTGGACAGCAGCGCAAATAAGATTAGTGCTGTCAATATATTCACCGGCGTCCCCATTGTGTACATCGCACAGATATCAAATTATTGTCTTTTATATCATAACCAGAAATCCCAAAACAACGTTGATAGTCAGTATACGACCAGCTAAGACAGACCACGATTTGGTTTTACCGTATTTTTCGTTTCGTCTGTTGAAAAGTGTGGTTGACTGGTTCATGAAAGATTGAGCAGAGAACTAGGTTAAATACGTGACGTCAGTACTTTCGATTCATGCACTCAACCCCTCCCCCTTTTCCGACGTTAACCGATGACACGATTTCATTATGTTTTGAGCAAACAACACGAAAAGCAATGTTATGTCATGCATAAAGAAGCAGTTCATTTTCTGTTTATTGCACACAAAAAATAAATATTTAACAAAACTTGAGTGAGCCGCGTTTTTCATCATAAGCCGCACACATAGCTTACACATGTACATGCATGTACTTCTGTCTATGTTTAGCTTTTTAAGATTCACTAATGGTTTTATTGACCCCCCCCCCCTCTTGGGTAGGACACCAAGATATTTAAGCCCTTGTGTAATGTATATGCATTTAGTTTGGTGAACTGAGACACTACAACAGCAAGTGCATGCATTTCCATGCACTTGCTCGACCTATAGTACTGTAGTAGCTGTATTTTGGTGATTGCTTGGCCAAACATTTAAATATGTAATCATATACGAAATTAATAATCAATATGAAATATGATTATTCACCAATCAAACCATCAATCCATATTTCATATTCTTATATGTTATATCCATAAAAAACTTGATTATTTGGGTTAGAAATGCATCATACTAGTACTGTTTTAAAGTTGTGTGCATTGGATGTGTTAAAAAAAACCAAACAAACAAACACCCCCCCCCCCACCCCAAAAAACAACAACAACAACAACAACAACAAAAAACACAATATTGATGGACCAGAACCAGTTCATGAGGAGTTGTGAAGTTCAATGTACATAAAGTGCACACGGTGTTATATGTTCCATTCAATCAAGCATGAACTTAAATCACTGATCTGTGAAATAAACTATTTGTAAACAGACTTTAGTAGCGATATGTCTGATAAAATACTAATACATTTGAAGTTCAAAGTGCAAGCAACATAATAAGTTGGTAGATTAAAATAGAATCATTTTCAAGAAGAGAGAAGAAAGACAACAAAATAGAATGGATGTCAACTGCTTGCGCGAATCTAGAGGGGGTAGGGGGTCCGGACCTAATTCGCCTAATCCCCTTAATTCCTGTAGTAAAATAGGAGAAAATAAACCTCAGACACCCCACCTCTTTTCCATAATTCCAAACATAATTATCGCTTAAAACCCTCCTCCTGAAAAAATCTGGATTCGCGCATGAATTGTCAAAAATATCATACGTGTACTAGTGGCTAGTGAGCATACAAGAACATGTAGAATGCAACATCATAAATGTTTTGTTATTGTTTTCCTACATTTGGATTAAAGGCATATACCTATAGATTACGATAAAGTTTATTTCCAATACTTAAACCGAACATTCTTGCGTTTGTTTTGTTCAAGCATGCGTCATATAGAGACGAGACAAACCATGGATTCTGAGGGTATATGAGCATCACAATCAAAGAGAAAACAAGGCATTTATAACTTTACAATCATAGTACGGTGACAATAGGTGAAAATATACATAACATTTAAAAACAACTTTAAGAGCGTTTTTTCTCATTTGCATTAAGTTGTTCAATCGATTACATATTTGAATAGTTTTGATAACTTGTCTAACATAAAATGAAACTTTTATTCCAATGTATCAAAATGAATAAAACCACAAGATGTTCAGGCTTGTGTAAAGAAAAAGGCTGTAACCATCATGTCAAAATATTCAGCAAAAACAGAAATCCAAATAAACTAGACACAGTATAGATTAAATCAATTCGTTTTTACAATAGAAATTTAAGAAAAAATAAATGCATGATAGATTAATTTTTTTTCCTGCTTTACACAAAACAAATGATTTTAAAAAATTCCTTTGTAATCTCGATCTTACTGCACTGAGGAATATAGGTCAGAAATTCAAAGTTTACTAGTTTATTTTGTAAGGCAATCTCATTGAATAAATATGATTCGAGTATATAGTAAGATAAATTTTCATGTGCATGAATAAATGTGAAAGTGTGTGTGGTTCTTGACAACACTGGTTAAAGTTACCTTTATACTTGTTCTATGGTAAAGAATCTTCATGGACATAGAAATCGAGGAGGGGGGGGGGGGGGGCTCCCACCCATTAGTCGCTGTGATGTTCCTAATTTTCATTTTGCCGCGGAAAATGGCATTTTTCACATTGAATTGACTAAGCCCCCCTTTCTTTCTCACTCCTCATAAAATGATTAGTTGATTAGACTTCTGGTATACCATAGCTCTTTGAATAAAGATTTCATTGTTTATATATTGCTTGGTTAAGTGCCCTTTTGCATTTTGCTCACCTGGTTTGGATTTATGATATCCCCGGCGCTAACACTTTTATAGAGTTCATCTTTAATTTCTCCGGAAATACATCGTACTGTACAATGATCTACTTCTGCTTCGATCCAAGAGGACACAAAGCATCCTTGGATGAAGGGCGTTAAGAGGCCTGGATGGTCGTGGTCAATTTCTACTATATTAATCTCCCTTAAAGGAGAGCTAAAATATTATGACAGAGTTGCAGTGTTCAGCGTTGGAATACATATACATGTACATTAATTTTTAAAAAATCCTTTAGAAGTACTCGATCATTGATGAGTTCCGGAAGGGGGGGGGGGGGGTGGTGGCAAAACACAAACGATTTTTAATAATGAAAAAAAAGTTTTCTTGAAGGGATACATCGTTCCAGTTTGTGTTTATACGATAGCATGCGAGCATCTCAATACAGTGCAATTAAGTGCAATTAAGTTTCTTGCAAAAATAATCCTTGCTATCTCGACATGCCATGGTGAAATGGATAGGATTAAATTCTAAAGACCGCGGAAGGAGAGAAAAGTTAAATAAGAGTATAGGGATAATCTTTCAAAATCGTCTTGAATGAAGTGTTTGAATCCCGATACTTTGTTTAAACACTATATAAGACCAACACCAATAATATAATTTTATATGCCCATGATATAAAAAAGGTGCCACGACATATTTAGGGAAAATCCTTACAAAATTTTCTCAGAGGCACAAACAGAGAATACTAAATCCTCCCTTTTTAGTCTACCATTCAGTTTGCTTCAAAAAGATTTTGTTGGGAACAAAAATCTACAATGCCTTGGTTAAAATCTATATAATACACTATGGTTCAGCTATTAAGGGTATACATTTTCGAAGCATTTGTTTCAAACAAACTTTATTCAATTATACATGTAGCTGTCTGAGTGTCTCACCACGGGCGCAATTTATTTGTTTTTAACTAAGACATCCTGTAGCTTCCGTTAACTATACTTCTGTAATATTCGACCATTCTAGTCGCATCCGGTTTGACTGAATACTATGAGATGCCATTTACAAATTTTTCTTTATACGGGTTATTAACTCTCGCTTTTCAAGTGTGTCAAGTCTAGAAACTGAAATTTTCACTACAGAAAAGGCTTAGATAACATTATCTGTGTGGGTAAATATCTCTGTGACACACGAAGATTACAGAGAACTCTGAACTGCACACGTTGTGTTATGAGGACTCGGGGGTAGAGGGCTCCGGGGGTAAGACATGGACACCAGGCACGTCAGACGGCGGGGGAGGGGTGAGGACCTGGAGGAGCTAATGATAGATGACTTCCGGTGAGTGGGGGTCCATTGCGGTGGGGTCGCGTAACTTATGAAATAGGTTATGCACCAAATAAGATAAGAACAAGGACATAAATGTTGTGACTTTCGAGCATTTTCTTATGAGCCATTTTCCCTGTAGTGTTAAGTAGATGACGCTTCATAGAGCGGGAAATCAGACGCATTACCAGGTGTACGAATGCGTCACGCATTTTCACAATCTTAAAAGTTTGCTACGTGTATGTACGGAAATCCATTGCTTCTAGGTGAAACAAATACTTTAGCTGGTGGCCACCACAATATATTTTTCTCGCGGCGACTGCCAGATGAGTCTCCAGCGGCCGTCACATAATTCATTCAGTCAAATTTAGGTCTTTCTTCATCTTGCGCATGCATTTAATGTAAGCATTCAAAACTGATACATTGCAGCACACTTAATGCACTGGTGCTGCTGCATCCAAACTAATCAAGACATTCTTTTACAAATACAGGTACATGTATATGGGATGTTATCTACCTATCTCTGTTTCTAATTTTTCTTTATCACTACAATATCTAGATATTTAATACTTTTCAGACATACCATTAATAAATATATGATTTAATTTACGTCCAGATAAAAAAAAAACCCACAAGATTGAAGATAGAGCCTCATAGGCGATAACTTCAGCAGAATCGAATATTTTTAAAACTCTCCAGATTTCATTTATGATTATCTTTATTTTGGTCAACTTGTGGAACATTTTGTTTTATTATACTTTCGTGTTAAATACTGAAATCTGATTGGTTAAGACGCAGTTGATAATCCGTTCTATTACCCTCAGCGTTAGCAACACACTTGGCAATGGGTTACATAACGAATTGTTACATGCGCGTAAATGATGCGCGTACGGTTTGCCGTAGAATTCAAGTCATTCCAATAGAAAAACAGTTAAAATTTCTTTAAAATTGACATTCAGTATAACATAATGAATAGTGCCCGTTTGGGAGGATAACAGTTGAAATCGACACCCCTCGAAAACCATTGTCAACCTCCGCTTTGCGTCGGTTGACAATGGTTTTCTCGGGGTGTCAATTTCGACTGTTACCCTCCCAAACAGGCACTATTTATAAATTGTGCGATATATCGCCACTATCAATTTGTTACATACATAGGCAAACATTTAATGATTTGCAGTTTTATTCATTGGGCTGTATTGTCCTCGGTATCGACAAGACCAGCAATGGCTTTTTAACCCTACGACCTCTTTTAATAAGAAAATTGTGTTTGGCGCGTAATTCTGCAGAAGTACACATGACTACATTCACATCAAGCGCATGCTCGTACCAATATTTTACCCCAATTTTATCTGGCGGCTGCCACTTAGTTTACCAGATCTTTAGATGGCGACCGCCTGGTGGTTATATGGTGACCGCCAGATTAAATATTTTTCTTACATGGCATTAACGGGCTTCCGTATTTATGAGAATAGTCATACATTTCAAGTTAACCTTTGTATACCAGTAGTGTTTTGAAACCTAGATTTACTTCCAGACATTATCAAAATAAAATAATTATATTGCAAGTTTAAGAGAGCTTGTTGGTCTTGACCAGTCACAAACTACAGTATTTTATTTAAGAAGAAGACCTCTATAATATATTTTAAAAAATATTGGAAAATGCCCACTTTTAAAAAGTAAAAAAGTATAAATAGATTTTTTCCTTTGCTAAACAAATCATATCTATTTATAAATATAAAGTAGATCATGGTTAATTTGTTGACCAGCCAGCCTTCTTAAAAATCCTTTTCTCAGTTTATATATATATATAGTCTTGAGGCCGTCATGTTCAGAGTGCATAGAAGGTTATCGCAGTACAGTTAAGGCGGTCAATAAAAATATGGGCAAATTTTTGTGATGAAAACACGTATACTTTAGTTAAACTGGCATGTCCTTTTTAAAATCAATAACAGTCACTCAAATGCAATATATTTCTAAAATATATATATAACAGTACAATATTTTATGTTCATAGTGGTCACGTGATATGGCAGTCGCATGGTACAAGCAGATGTATTTGTGGTTTTGAGGTCATTTAAAAAATTTAATATTGCAAGGGCATAATCATGTCAAAATTCACAACTGAATTATGAAATAACTTGATGTTATATCGTTGATTTTAAAAAACGGTGCGAACTTTTTAAGATAAGAATATTTAAGAAATAAAGTACGAGTTTTCGTGAATGTTGCAGAATAACCTCCGAGGTCGAGAAATGTTGTTTTAAAATATAAAAGCCGAGGCGTAAGCCGAGGCTTTTATATTTCAAACAACATTTCGAGACCGAGGAGGTTATCCTGCAACATTCACGATAACAAGAACTTTATTTCTATTCTACTAACAGCCCAGTATTTCTACAGATCGTTTCTCCTATAGAGAGACGATCTAGGTCATTTTGACGGCTGTTCCGTGTAACCCCAACGGTTTTGTTAGTAATGTTTACATGTGTATCGATCAAAGGAATCACATGCAGACGACAGAATTTTTCTTTGGATTTTTAATACTCTTCACTTATTTATAAAATATCTTTGACTCATGTTCCTAATATTTTAAGGGCAATTTAATACGATTATTACTACTACACGTGATATATTTTATGTAAAAACACGCAGTGAAAATGTGGTAGGGAGGTCCTAGGAACAGCCGCATTGATCTCTTAAAAATAAACATTTGAAGCAATACACATCGTTTTGACTGGAACTAACACGTGAAATTGACATGATTTTAAAAAAAATTACGGTTTGAAGTTGTACTTTCATGATCAGTGCGAGACAAATAGGTATTTCTGATCTGATAATTTACTGATGACGTTCGTGGTATATTGGAGAATAATGTCCGCGGCATCTCTTTGATCTCGGCAATAACTGTAGTAGAATTGTTAGTAGAAACCGTAATTTATAATGCATATGTTGAATAATTTTGAAGGTCACAGGGTTAATTTCATTAAAAAATAATTAATTTGTAAGATTTTACAAGGATCGTAGAAGTTTTTAAGTTACATAGCATATTTCAAATTCACATGTAAAAGTTTGTCGGGATCAGGTAAGTGTATGCCCTTGCAATTAAGTGATTTATTTAGGTACTCAGATTTTAGATATACGATATTTTATACAAAACCGAGGTGGCTTCTTTATACGATGCATACTTTTAACAAAATGAAAATAAGACTATATAGGTAGCATTCTACTACTAATAATTTTAAACAAAATATTCATTTATACTTTTCCGTTAATGTATGACATTTATTTTTCTTCGCTATAAAACTGCACGATAGCCTTCAATGATTTAACTTAATGCGTCATTTTGAAGCATATGACGTCATATTGTGTAGTACAGCGAGAACGACATCTCGCTTATTTTTCAGTGTGTACGATATAACGGACATCAAAATTGTAAGTAATAGCATTTGTTGTTTTTAATTAAAAGATTAGTATAAGTTAATTTTACTAATAAATAGATTGATAAGTACTTTCGAGGTTTGTAATATACTGTGATGTCATAATGCACATTTCCCGTAATTTTTGTCTGAACGGAGTTTATTGACAGCCTTAACTGTGCTGCGATTTCAAGCCGTTCGTAAAAAATTAGAATCGACATCCAATGTATGTAGGGGAAAGGTTGCATTTTTTGGGAACGCCTGTATTATATTAGAGGCAATTTTTACGTTGGTATAAATTTTTGCTACAGAAAAATACCTAAATAATGATTTATAGAAAAAATAACTATAATGATTTTACCTGAACGTCACGTTTCACTGATTTTCGAGTAAAAAATCGTTTTGAAATAAAATGAATATACATCTTCAAAAATCTTGTTCGTTGTACCGTATTTGCTTTGGAGAAATTGAAATTTAAAAAAACCTGAGATTCATCTGATGTTATTGACACTTATTTCGTATATAAATATGTATATTTGTAACATTTATAATAATAAAATCAGACTTGTATATCCGCTCCTCTACGACCCGCCAAACAAGTATAGCGTATCGTAGAGGAGCGGAATTACAAATCTTATTTTAATTTTAAAAATTGAGTACCAATAGTGTGCTTTCTGTGAATTTAACGTGAAAATTTCACATAAATATTTCACTTGGATTCGTTCCAGAAGAATATCCCATGCGATTCTCTTTACGTACGGTTAATAAGTTGGAATTTTTGCATGCAAATTTCGTGCAAATGTATGAAAGAAACACAAGTGTCATATTTTGTAGAGAGACCGCATACAACGACGCTGAGTTATCTGACGCCGGGTAAGGTACTTGTACATATGTAACAGCTAGGTGTTGGAGGAGTGTAGGCTTGGGTGAAGGGCGCCACATGCTGCATCTATTGCCATAAAATACCGGTTTTGAGGGCTTTATTTTCCGTATAAGGATACATATGTTGCATATAAATTGTTCATATCACTTGCAGGCATTTCCTTCTTGAGATAGTTTAACTTCCAACGATATATTCAACATATATTGATCCGTGCAGTATACAATAACAATGTATAAGTAAACTTTTTATGTTTACTTTTTTTGCAGAGAATATTTTACAAAAGTTTTACAAAAAAGTATTCTACTCTTTATTTGTACACAGAGTTCCATATTGCAAGCGAAGAGGGACAACTCTTGACATCTAGATTTTTTAAACTCTCTATATATAAATGTAGACAATTACACACGAAGTAATTAATTCCCAAATCATGGTAAATTTTATAGAATCTTAGCGTATTATTTCAAAGCAAAACTCAAAAAGGTTGTTGATGTTCCAGAGATATGAAACCAGCACGGTCGGTGGAAGGCTTCCATTGGGACATATGGTTACTGATGACGTTACAGAACTGGATTTTTGACTTTGGACGTCCAATCGCAGCCGTATGGATTTTTTTATACGATTTATATTTCACAGGAAATTTTGATTGGACAATTTCAAATTGACTATGTTCGCTTATATTACAGTATCCATGAAATATATGATAATACAAATAGTCCTCGCAATTTCAGCTGATGGTCCCAACAGAACTATTCCCAATGCACCTACCAAGCGTGGGAGATTACTTCCATATGATGTACAACTTAATCACACCATTTTGTATCTTAAAAGTAGGAATTTTGTTATCAATATTCTAAATGTTTTATAAAGGAGTGTTTCAATATGAATAATCGGTCCGATAACGTGTAACATCAAATGATTCCTCTCTAACCGACCGATCATATTGCATTGTACATACATGCACAAGAATTATCTACATCCGTTTCTCATTTTGTACATATATATATACAAGGAAAATAACTTTTGTCAAAAGTCCTTTGTAACTGACAGAACTATAGTTATTTAAAATATTATCAAATTAATCTTTTTGAATCTGTGTTTAGCTCTTTGAGCGGAGTCATACAAAGACGTCATCAACATTCAGGAACATCTGCGTCATCATCTTCGTCATGGGAGCCAGCATCCATCTGGTGGGGGATTCCGTGAATCACCGACTGGTCAAACTGGGGTATAAGCTTCACCTCTCAGTCCGAGACAACCCCATGATGCAGTCGCTACAACCACGTGGTTTGGTATGGAAACTGCAAAACCAAGTCCTGGTTTTGAAATTGATCTAAATAGCATTTCCGTGTACATACACTTACATATTCATATTCATACATATTCTGTATTTATATAAAATTATTTTTTTCACAGGTAGATTCTTTTGTTTTGCTGTACAATTATGATGAAATCATTGGCCATTTGATGTGGTATGTATGTACTGAGCTATGCCAGGATTGGTTTCTTACAGTCCTTTTCGAAATATACATAATGTACATGTTATATATATATACGTAAAGAATGTAAGAACACCTGTTGGTTTCTGACCCATTGTTCTCTCTGTCTGTCAGGTACATCCCGTTCTTCGTGAGTCTGCTGTTGTACTACACCGGTTGTTTCCTTGGGTACAGGTCCGGTGACCACCCCAGACGCACCCTCTCTTGGTGGACCCTCACTGTTTTAAGCGGTGTATACTACTGGTATATGACAATTCAATGAAATTGATGATTCTTTCTCAAATTTGGATTAACAAATTTTTAACCGGGTTTTCCAACGGAAAATCCGGTTATTGAAATAGTGAAAATGGCAGGCGGGCGGGTGGGCGGCTGCCATAAGGGTACCCTCATTGTACGGATAACTCCTCCTACAGTTTTCAAGATAGGAAGTTGTTCTTTTGCAGATCAATTGTACATATATCAGAGGTCTGCATATTGCTAGGATTTTGATTTCTGATAATTAATGGGAAAAATACCAGCTTTTGAACTTAGTCATTTTTTGTCAAAATATTGCATATAGGGTACTCTATTTCACTGGACACGGTAGGTAGTGTTTATCAATTCAGGGTTGACATGGATTATGGATACAGTTCACATAAAAGATAACCCGGTTTGCTGTCACATTGACAGCTTTTCGCTTGTATTTCTTTTTTCAATGGTGAATCTTCTGAGTAAACAATAGATAGTTGAGAAAGGAAACCAAAAAATAAAATAAAATTCAATCTCTGATAAATGTTTTCAATTCAGTTGAAAAATTGATTGACTGATTAATTGATCGATAGATTGATTTAACATTTGGTCGATTGGTTTAATTGTAGGTATCTGGTGACAGAGGGTCAGATATTCTCGGTGTACTTCATTACATTCGTCGTGATGATAGGATACATGGTGTACAAGAAACAGAAACACAACGCTCATCTCGACATCAACGGACAGTTTCTCCTGTACTCGTTCGCCCTGTGCTTTATCCTGATATTAATTTGGGTAGCGTACCTGTGGAATGACGAGGCGCTCCGAGTGAAATACCCGGGACTCCTCTATATACCAGAACCCTGGTCATACTACACTTTGTATATAAAACCCTGATTCAATACTGTCAATATGGTTAGAGTGTATAGAAAATAGTAGCATAATATAAGGGAGAAAATCCTGTCTTTTGTTTTCTTTTCATTTCCTTTAGCTAACACAAGTTAAAACGAATTGGCATTGTTGAAAACTATTTTTACAAGCTTTTGGGTCGATTTAAATTAATATAGGAACAGTAATTGATCATATATCCTATAGATTAAACAAAAAACATACCATGCGGATCTAGAGGGGGGGTCGGGGGGGTCCCGACCCCCCCTGGAAAATGAAAATTTATTAAATTTACATAGTAAAATTATCGCGAAAATATGCCTCGGACCCCCCCCTGGCAAACACAATTATCCTTCGGACCCCCCCCCCCCCGGAAAAAATTTCTGGATCCGCGCATGCATACAGTGTTAGTTAATCATTTATTCATAAGGTCAACAATGAGGTTTTAAAGATTTTCGTGGAAATTCGACAATTTTTAAAATCAATTCAATATCTCATCAATATCAAATTTAATGTCAGGGCAAACATGTAGTAGTTTGCAGGTGCCACCTAATCTTCCCTCGTTAATACTTAAGTTTTAGATCGCATTGATGCTGGAAAAAAGATACTCGTAACTCTTTCGTAACTTAAAATAGCATTTGAATTCTCGGCACACCTTCGAAAGTTTGTCAAGTGCTTAAAGTGCATTGTAGAGTCCGTCTATCCACTTCTGGCTCTCTTGGTTTTGAAATCAGTATTTATCGATATCAATAGTGATAGAGAAACCTCTGCACTCATTTGATTTTAGAGTCCGCGACGTAAAAAAATAATATGTGAAGAAATTGGACAGTGCTGAAAATTATTCATGACTTTAAAAAATATCTTTGAATGTGTTTTTCAAATATTGATCATTTAATTATAGAATGATATCATTAATAGAAGACATGTCAGTCTTGTTATTCCAAATGATGATCACATTGCAACAATGGTAAATCGTTTGGGGATGAGAAATCTTTACAATCAACAAGTAATGATTTTCCCCATACTTCTCTTGACACGATAATTAAGTCATCTGATATATTCATCTGTAATACAGGAGTTTGTCAAGGAGAGTATCTGTCAACATTGTTATTTTTGTCCAATATATATGATAAGTATGCCAAAAAGAAAAGGGTTACAGTGATTTAGAATGTTTATCCAATACTGTTGAAAAGACCAAGGAAATGTGCATGTTTGTAAAACTATTTATTTTCTTATGCAAACCAAGTGTAATACTGCCTGCATCCCCAACTGATTAGGAAAATGTTTTAAATAAATATTTGATTGATTAACTGCTAATTTTACCGTTTTTTTTTTTTTTTTGTTGAATAAAGATTTGATATCTTATTATTTTTTCACATACAATTGTGAAGTAATTAAAATTTTCAAATAATTTGAAATATCCTGGAATTTTATTCTCAAGGTCAGCACCGATTTGAAATGCTAAGAAATAGTTCTTTGACCCCCCCCCCCCCAAAATGGTATTAATACTACAAACATTGCATGGCTTTTTTGACATACCGTCTGATTGTCGTGCGATGCGTTGTTCATATATTTTGTTGTTTTGGTGTGAATTGTTAAGTTACATGTAAAAAAAAAGTTATATCATCGAAAGGCTACATCCAGCCGAAAACGGGTATTGAATAAAAAATGAAATCTACAGCATTCCAGTTCTTATGCCGTGTGGGGATACTGGATGACACCCACTGTTTGTGCCCATCTCTATAGGAATCATTTTTTTCCGGTGGAAAACTACTATGTAATTAAAACATTATATGTATGCAGTTTAAATATAAATAACAGAAATCTAAACTATTAGCTTCATATATACATGTACAACAATTAATTTGTTATATTTAAATTTAGACTTACGTGATTTTAAACTTTTAATGTAACGTGACCTGTTACATTAAAAAAAAGGTTTAAATTCACTCAACTCTAAATTAACTTTATCACACGAGAATGCAGATACACATGAATATATCCATTCGTATCTTTATCATATGTAGTATATGCCTGTGGATCTTTTCTACACGTATTATCTTAAACTCAAAAGGATGTGTGATCTTCGAAGTTGATGGTGTCGAGGAAGGGGTTTTGTCTGAATGTGAATACAATATCAAAATATTAAAGACGTTCAAAAATCACAAAAGGCACTCTTTAACCGGCTGATGCCATAGTTTTTTGTTGTTGAAAAATCCTTGTAAGATAGCGAAAAATTAAAGACAAATTGATTTTAAGGAAAGTTTCTATCTGTTTTGAATTTCTGTATCCAAGACATGAGATTTAGGTAAGTCTCTAAAATCACAGTAAGATAAGGAGAAATTTAAAGGCGGAGATGATTTTTGAACAACTTTCACATATTAAAAAAAAAAATTGTCGATTAGCCTACTGTGGCTACAGCATCAAAATTTTGTACTTTGCATTATAAACTTATACCGATATGCCCAATTGAAAATGGATGTGACGGACAGGATATAAATGATTTCGAAAGAAAGAAATACTGTAAAAGCTGACATCATGCATCCGAATGTGATGGAGACTGAGTTACTTGCACATTAAACAACTTGATTGGTTGTTTCCCATTACGTCATTTGTTAGAACCGCGGCAAAGTGATACCCTTGAAACGTACAGTTTTGTGTTATAGCCAAATATAGGGACGATGAAAGTTATTACAGAAATGGACAGTAAGCTAGAAGTGCATAACGGCGAAATGTAGGGACGAAGAAAATGGAAAAAGAGGGTATGCCATACCTGCCGAAAATTTACCGTGGTTCAGCTTCATCAGTTCATATACAGAAAAGTGCACGCATTATTAATTCATAACGGACCGCCCAGTCTGCAGAGATGATTATAGAGTAAGTCTTTAAGAGAAGAAATGGCAATTAAGCAAGTAAGTTTGATTTTTAGGCCATGTAGGTAACTTTTCTTCTCCAGAACAGCAGAAGTAGATGAATAAGCATTACGACATTAGGACTGTAAGAAACTTGATGTTATAATTTAACCAATTATAATACTGCTTAATAACACGGAAGATTTGGATGTGGATGTGACCACAGGCACTTGAATTTTTTCAAATTAGTCTCTTGTTAAACCAGATATTGAAAAATCCTTCCCCCTCTAAATATATTATAGAGGGAATAAGATATATATTTTTCAATCTTTGGTTTCATTGAGCGACTCATTGATAAAAGTTCAGGTACCTGTGATGTAACCAAAAGTGTCAGACTGTCAGTCAACAGGTCAGGTTATGGTAGCTTAGAGGTAAAGAATGCTGGCATGGTATTCCAGTGGCCCTGGGTTCTAGTCGCATTTGAGACTAGGCTTTTCACCACCTGTTTCATTTAGTCATTGTCAAGAATAGCTGCAAGTCTGTAGCTCCCGGTCTGAAAAAAATTGGATGGACGACCTGGGAGCTACAGTGCCTCCCATAGTAAAAATCTGCAATTATGGCGCACAAGAAATTGCGCTAGATTTGGACTGATTAACCTTATTTTCACACAAATTAACCTTATTTTTACACAAATTCTGTGAAAACAGTACCATTAAATTTTTCAGGCAATTTACTACTGATATGATCACTTTACTTGTCTCAGACTTTCTCTTAAACATGCTAACCGAACTCGGAAAATGAAGTATATTAATTTACGTCGAGATCGAGAGTCGCCATTTTCATGTGTAAACAAACTGCTCCACTTCAATTTACGGGACTGGTGATGGTGTTTAAAAGAATATCAGAGGCAAGTGAAGTGACGATATCTAGTAAAATGTCCAAGGAATGTTTTGGAATCAAATAATTGTACAGAATGTGTTTGGAAATCAGTCCAAAACTAGCGCAATTTTTTGTACGCCGTAAATTGCAGATTTTTACTATGGGAGGCACTGTAGCTCCCAGGTCATCCATCCAAATTTTTTCAGAACGGGAGATACAGACTTGCAGCTACTGTAAATGTGGTTATATTGACGAGTTTAAAATTTGATGACTTTTTAGTAAGAGACAATTGGCGAGTTTTAATTTTGACAAATTTTTGAATAGAGTAAGAGTTATCTATCTTTGATTTCTTATAATGCCAGGGTTAGAGTTATATTTCTTGATTAAATTGTATTATAAGGCTAGAGTCATCTCTCTTAAATTGCAATAATTAGCGACCACTACATGCCTTTGGCTATTTTTTTTATGTTAAAAGTTGAACACATATCAAATTATGTTTTGCTAAATTGAACAAACTAATCTCATTCACGATGTTGCGTTGGTTGAAAACCGCTGCGGTAAAACCAGGCTTGCCTGATCCACTAAAAGCAAACACACATGAGAAAAAAAATTAATTGAAAATGTGAATGAAAGTGTGGAAAAGGAGATGTTAACGTGTAGTCCACCTAGCCCAAGTGGTAGCAGAAAACCTAAACGTGGTAATTATGAACGATTTTCACCTGAAACTAAAGCTAAAATAGCGCGCTATGTCATTAACCACGGAGCATCAAAAGCTGCGAGATATTATTCAACGACGCTAAATAAAAATGTCCAGGAAAGCACAGTTCGACGTTTTAAAACGGCATATCTGTTAGAATCCAAAAGAAATGATGGCTCGCCCATAACCGCTCTTACACCCCAGAAACGCGGGAGGCCACCACTACTCGGAAACCTGGATGAAGATGTTCAGGATTATATTAAAGATTTGCGCATTTCAGGAGGGATTATCAATACCAACATCGTTCGCTGTATTGGCCGTGGCGTTTTGCTTCATAAAGACAAATTTCAACTGGAGGAGTTTGGTTGGCAGGTGTGTGTTAGCAAAGAGGGGGCACGCTCAGTTCTTATACCTATGAACTTTACCAAGAGAAAGGCGACAAAGGGAATAAAGCACAAGCCTGACGATTTCAATAAAACAAACCAGAACTTTCTCAATATGATTGAAAAACAAAGGAGTGAGTACAATATTCTGAACAATTTAGTGTTCAATTGGGACCAGACTGGTCTAAATATGATCCTTCAGTGTTCCTGGACAATGGAACAATTATGCGCGAGACAAGTCAACGTCGCCGGGTTGGGGGATAAGCGACAAATCACCGCTTTGTTTTGTGTGACTCTAGATGGTCACTTATTACCCCCACAACTCATATACCAGGGAACTACATCTATGTGTCACCCAAATATCAATTTTCCTGATGATTGGGCAATTACCCACTCACCTAATCACTGGTCTACCGAGGAAACGATGTAAGAGTACATTGAGGGGGTTATCGTCCTGTATGTTGAGGCTGTTCGCGAAAACCTACCCGTGGCACAAATAAATCAACCGGCAGCACATAGAAGCGAAAAAGTCTTATCAGCATTGAAAAAAGCTAACATTTGATATGTGTTCGTACCGGCGGGTTGTACTGACCAATTACAGCCGCTAGACCAAACAGTTAATAAGAAATACAAAGAACTTCTCAAAACCGAATTTCAAAACTGGTACTCTGAGAAAGTTCGCCAGAAATTAGAAAATCAAAAGCCAGGGGAAAACATCCGCTTAGTTGACATAGACATGAGAAAGTCGACAATTAAACCGCTTCATGCAAAATGGGTGCAGAAAGTTCATGTTATCAGCAAGGATTGCAACTTTCTTGCGAACTCTTTTACAAGTGTTGGTATGAATAAAATTTAACTTTGATTGAAAAAAAAGTCTGTACAAATTTGATGGAATAAAATATATATATATATATATAAGATATATCTTGTTTAACACAACTGTATCTGGGTGAGTTTAAGCCAGGGCAAACCGTTTTCAAGAGTAGAAGGGCAAAAATAAATTGGGGCAAAAATATCCCTGCATACAGTATATAATGACTAGGCCATAAAAAATTCTCTTGGTTCTTGGACTAATATTTTCAAAAACAGATGCAGATGTGGTATTTTTTGTTTGTATCTCATAACAAAAACAGGATTGTTCTAAAGCAAATACAAACCCATACAAAAAAAAAGCACTAAAAAGTTATACCTATGAGCCCTTAAAAAAGTTACAAAAAAGTCATAACTAAGTTAGCACAATTTGGAACCATCTGATCAATTATGGTTCCAAATTAGCATCAAAAAGTTATACCTATATTGTAACTTTTTGCTTAAGTACAAAAAAGTCATAACTAGAGTGTAACTATTGACAATTTATTTTTTTCATAAAAATAAATAGGTATAAAAAAGTTATCAAAAAGTTATAATAAAGTTATCATTTAGGTACAAAAAAGTTACAAATTAAAGTTACAGAAAAGTTATCATTTAGGTACAAAAAAGTTATACATATAGGTATAGAAAAGTTATCATTTAGGTACAGAAAAGTTATAGATGTAGGTACAGAAAAGTTATACATATAGTTACAGAAAAGTTATCATTTAGGTACAGAAAAGTTATAGATGTAGGTACAGAAAAGTTATACATATAGTTACAGAAAAGTTATCATTTAGGTACAGAAAAGTTATAGATGTAGGTACAGAAAAGTTATACATATAGTTACAGAAAAGTTATCATTTAGGTACAGAAAAGTTATAGATGTAGGTACAGAAAAGTTATACATATAGTTACAGAAAAGTTATCATTTAGGTACAGAAAAGTTATAGATGTAGGTACAGAAAAGTTATACATAAAGTTACAGAAAAGTTATTGTTTAGGTACAGAAAAGTTATAGATGTAGGTACAAAAAAGTTATCATTTAGGTACAGAAAAGTTACACAGAAAAATTACAGATGTAGGCAAAAAATATCTATCTGTATCATAAACTTCAGATAAAAAAAAAACCCCAGGTACATGTACAGGTGTTATACTGATGAAAAAAAAGTCCCTAATGTTGACATGAACTTTTCATCAAATTGTTTTTGCTCTTGAATAGGAATTTAAAATCATATCTGTTCATGTGAGCAGAAGAACACAAGTCAATGTTTATGTTAATCAATATGTTTACTGAATTATATTTACATCTAATGAGTATGCTTTCCTCCATTTCTTATGGAAACTTATAGTTAACGCCTTGTTTAATGATTGGTCGAAACCTATAATGACCTTAGAAAAATCATTGAAATAATCAGGATATCAATGCAGACTCACATTCCCATTGAAGACAACTTGGCTGTTTCTTTTAGCTAACGAACTGATGCACATTAAAAATAATATAGTAAATTTAACTTACTCTTTACAAACAATTTATTAATTTGTTAAAAGAAAGATGTAAATATAAACAATATAACTTTCTTTGACGATTCATGCAGGTAATGAAGGGAGCAATGATTGCAGAAAAAATTTACATAACTCGCTAATGCGGGTAATGTATTTTTTCTGCAATGTCGCTACATTCATATTCCGCATATGTCACCAAAAAAGCATTTTATTGTTTACATAATTATCTCAAATCATTACAGACCCTATATGCAAGTTTTTTAAATAAAGCAATAATCTAACATAAAACCATTTGGGATTACATGTGTGTCTAATGTTCTTGCTAAATTTGAATAGAAAGTTTGAAAAACATTATTTTGTAAACCAAAATTTGACCAAAACCTTCATAATTAAAGCATGTTTTAGGTTAAATTCCTAACATATACTAGCATGATTTTGTTCCAAACATACTAGTATGATTTTTAAAACAGTCCTGGTTCTAGATGATACCAATGACCTGCAGTAATTTATCAGCAAACAACTGGATCTGTTTCTTGAATCTGTTGAACTTCCTAAAAAATATAAAAAAGAATGTTTCATTATGGCAATTTCTTACTACATGTACTTTCATTGTAACTGTTAAAATCCTTGACAACTACCTTATACTTAAAACAGAAAATTATATAGCATACCAAGTTGAATATATATGTGACCAGCACCTGGCAGGTGAAAAATGGTTTCTGTTTACATGGCTGCATGTATTTCTATGGGAACGGTTGCTCTTGCATATGATCTCTTTCATAGTATTATCCTCGTCCTCCATTAATCTAAAAGAAGGCAATAATATTTAAAACATGATACTGTTTGACAATTTTCAATATATGTAGCATAAATTATTATTAAATATCAGTAAAACTTTTCAATTCTCTGTTGACCTAGTACCCCCCCCCCCCTCTAAAAAAAAGAGTCAACATTGATACACATACAGCATGCAGTTGCCATTATATTCTCAGATTTACAATAATTCATTTACTAAAAGATACACATTATATATGGTTAAAAATTTAAAATCTGTATATCTTTACTTGATAAACACACACACTTACTTTTTTCATCTTGTATTAATGATGTATCTTCAATCTGGTGTACAGTCTGCTAGCTGGACTTGGTTGGGATTTTTTCTGCAATACAATGATACTCTTTTTAAAAGAGTCAGCCATAATTTGATTACATATAGAATGTACATCACTAGATATACATGGCTGCATAGACTTTGATATAGATGATAAAATCATGCACTTCTTATTAGAATTCTAGAAATTTTCCAAATGTAATTCATTTCTAAGTGCAAAGCAATAATAAAGAAATTGAGATAAGTAAACACAAATGAATTATTTAAAATGACTTGTTTGTACATCAGACTTACCCTGAATAGAAATGGTCATCCACAACTAAAGCCATATCATCCAGGTCTTAAGCATGTCTATCTTTATGAAACCACTGCTTGCAGTTTCATTACTACATACAACACGCTGTGATTCTGCATATTTCTTGAAAAAATCAGGAAAATCTTCACAACAACTCCTGTCTTCTTTGCCCATTTCAAAATTTGATGGCGGAATGGCAATTGTCCAATCAGAATTCACGAAAGTCAAAGTTTGAAATTTTGGCCAATCACGATACAGCCACGATTAATACCGGGATAAATCTTTAAAATTTATTTTGGTTAAAAACAATATTATTTACTTGATATTATCTTAAGAATTCTGCATTTAATTGAAACAAATTTTAGTAATATTTTCTTTCCTTACAACCTGTTAGTTTATTAACCGATCATCAAAACTGGGCATTTCCGGTCTCAAGAGCCGCCATTTTGAATAATTTGAGGGAATTTTAAAAACTAAATCAATTTAAATACCAATGCATTTTTACAATTGATGAATATGTAAAACCAAAAATTATAACACCTTATTTAAATAAAACATGTTTCCCAAAGTTTATAACACAGGCCTTATAGCTATGTGCTGTTATAAATTACGATGAGAGAAAGGCTAGTACTGGGAAAACATACAGATGGAAATAGCAGTACTGTTCTTTGTTAACAGCATGTCTATTAATGAAATATGTGAATAAATATGATGAACCCATCTCATAATAACAAACAATGCTACCACCCCTCCCCAGCCCCCTTCCCCCCTCCTTTCTTCGCATGCATTCGATGTCGTGGGAAAATTCTGAATCAATTTCTAGAAATCTACTCTATTCCTTTCTTAATGGGGTAGGCCATGAAAAGTTGGAAAAATTTTCAGTGATAATATAAAGTTGATGCTACCCCTTAGTATTTAACAGTGTTTAAACGAAATCGTAATATGTCTAATGATGTTCAAGAGACCGATAACAAAATAAAAAATGTCTGCTGGTCAAAACACACACATCAACTTTTTATCTTAAACAAACATCAGTGTCATCACAGCACGGACTAAGCATGACCTCTTTAGACACCCTTTACTGTTAACCTGGGATGTGTGTGCGTTCAGGCGGAAAGTGATTTCCTGTTTCTGCCTTATAAAAACAATAAAATTTTGGACAGGTGTTTGTGTTGCAATTGATGGACTGGATTCCCGTTATAATGGTTATGTCATTGTTTTCAAACAACTCTTAGTGATTTTACTACCCAGTGTGTGATCAACCTACATCTACCCCCCCCCCCCCCCCCATCCCCCCACTTATCGTGATTTTTATAAAAAACAAAGATATAACGATATTTTATATTAGTTTTTAGATTTATTGTGATAAAAGTCTACTTTAGACTTGAACCTCTTGGATAAGATACTCTTAAATTTTTAGTGTAAAAATGACAAAGTCCAAACACATTCACAAATTGACTAAGTTCAATGTAGGTACATTTTAGTTATACTGAAAAGTTTCTAAGTTCAATGTAGGTACATTTCAGTTATACTGAACATTTTCTAAGTTCAATGTAGGTACATTTCAGTTATACTGAAAAGTTTCTAAGTTCAATGTAGGTACATTTTAGTTATACTGAAAAGTTTCTAAGTTCAATGTAGGTACATTTTAGTTATACTAAGAAATTTCTAAGTTCCATGTAGGTACATTTTAGTTATAGGGCAAAAAGTTTAAGTCCAATCTAGGTACAAAAAAGTTATAACTTTTATGTGCCTAAATCTTAGGTACATAAAAGTTACACTTTAGTTACAGAAAAGTTATGACTAAGTGTAACTTTTTTTTGTATGGGAAGTTACAATGCAATGAATGTACATTTGTATCATTCTTAGATTTATTAGCTCAAACTAAATAAAATACACAAATCTGCATGTTCTTCTAGAAACACCACAGCTATGAGGCTTGAGAAATCCAGGTGTTTAAGCATTATGAGATATTTTGTATAGTACAGGCTGCAAAAACTCTACTCCTACATGCATTTGAAGTTAAACAAGGTCCTTCATATTTAGACTAAAATCATAGCTGTTGCGACCATAACTTGAAAACAGCGTCTTGTAACTAGATTTGGCGGCCATTTGCAATCAGTTGTAATTTTATCTTGATCATAACGGTGTTTGCCATAAAGTTCTTTATTGAACGTTTTACTGACCTGAGTGTCTAAAATGCAGTCCTAGATACAGATTTTTTTTCAGAATTTGCAAGTGCACAAGAAAAAATTTATTGAATTAATTTATTAATAAAAATTAGCAATGCGCAATGATAAATCAGATGCTATTTAGCTTACCCAGCAATTTATCAATGGGTTTGGTTTCAATATATATGATGGAGATATTATTTGATGATTTATTGATGGGCTAGCTACAATAAGTAAGAAATATTCTTTGTAAGATACATCCTTACACACATTTGTATAAAGTTAGACTGTTAGAGCTAGTATTAGATTTATGCATAGATACCGTAAATCTGGAAATTTTTACGTCGATTTATTTTTGCGAATTCGAGTCATAAAGCTATAGATTAATTTTTACGTTTTAATTTTTTGCGAATTGTCATCGGCGCGAAAAAAAAAAAGCACTCAAATATTAAATGTCAACATACTGACATGCACAGTGTTAGCTAACCTTCGGACATCGTATATTACCGCCGCCTCTAATTTTCTCACGAATCGTAAATGTGTTTACCAACTTCATATAGTATCATGTGAGAGTTGATGTCTGCAATTTATATCTTGTTCAAATTACCGATATATACAATAACAGCAGCAAATGCAACAAAACTACCTAAAGGGGTATCTTGATACGGATTTATAGCGAGATAATTATCCCAATTAGCAGTTCACACCTCACATGCGATGGTTTGTGTACACCACACAAGTATCGGAGGGTCACGTGTCAAACACAGGTGATGATGTTTTCCTGTGTCAAGCGAGCGAGAATGAGAAGAAAATGGCGGCATTCAGCGAGAAATTCAAAATACTGTACAAATTTTTGTATTCCGTGAATTTTGGTGTCCCGCCAGTACACTGTGAATGGGGTAAAAAAATAACGCTACATTCTGCGTAACGCCGGTACATATATCTATGAATAAATCACGCATGCATGCAGTGTCATCAGTATACATGTACACTTAAGATAGACATGAGGATACCAGATACGATTTTGAGTGAAGTCCTTCTCCACACGCTGATTATAGCTTGGGGGTATAATTACCTGGTCATATAAACAGTTTTTTTTTTTAAATGACCACTTCTTACGGACACCTGTTCATATAGTAAGGAGAAGAGACCAGCCTTCGGCAAAATTTTTATTACCGGTACTTTTTTTTGTTGTTGATTAATTTTTAGGAAAAAAAATTTTGCGAATGCAGAGCACGCACAAATTAGCTAAAAATTTATCTACGGTAAAAATTTCCAGATTTACGGTATATATAACTATAAAATAAAATGGTGTACAGGTTATTAAAATTTCGTATCATGATAACATATTTTTTCCAAAAATTTTAAACTGCTAACGTTAGCTGACATGGTGAAAACATCTTTTGATTTTTTTCAAGTGAATAAAAAGATCAAATAAAAAGATAATCTTGCACATACACCGGAAAAGCCAGTTTAAAGGCCCTTTCGCACAAAGTTGCATTCCCACCAAGTTAATACTGCCTGGTAAAATTTATGGAATCGCCGTCTAATGGCAAGGAAGTTCAGAAAATATGTATTTTTTCATGAAATTTTTACATTAAAATCAAGGAAAAGATTTCACTGTGGCCTGATGGCAACCAAGGTGTTTCTAAGGAGCGTTAGCTGCGAGTAACTGTGTTTCATTGGAGTTCTACTATGCAATTCACTGTGCTCTCGCTAAGTGCCCTGCCCCACAACATGCCAAGAGTTTTCACCATGTGTTCACTGTGTGCTCAATGTGCATCGACATCCCTAAGGACTCTGAGAGGTCTACATGCAAGCTCACTTGACTTATCACTGTGTCTATACTGTGATTATGTGGGTTGCCTGAGCATGACAACAGAGCTCTAGTGGTGTTGCTGGAGACCCTACCACACTTCCACGGCAACCACATTTTGTTTCTACAGCATGTTTATCAGAACGCAGAACCACCACTGTTTTGTGCATCACAAAGAATGTTGAATGGCATTCTTTGGGACCCTACTATAATAGATGAAGATGCCACAGCATTGTTGCATCACTGTAGGAGACTCTACTAGTGCACTTCTGCGTTCTATTTTCATGGACACAGCAGGATGGCCTTAAGGACATGATCCTGGTGTGTCAGGGGTTTAACACAGCCATACTTGTAACACGCCCACCATATGACATCAAAGGGTCATGCACTTTCATAGTACCAGGAATTAATAAAAATTTAATAAATGAAATGAAGCATTCACTGTGCATTCCTAACTACCAGCAAACAAACATCTGTTTGAAATTAATATGAGCGTATACATGTTTAATGTTTGTTTAAGCAATAACAACACACCCCACCTGGATATTTTTAATGTGTATCTGGTAGATTCCTAATTAAAAGCAAGGAATTTATATATCCGCTTAAAATCGCGAGAAGCACATCTTACAGATTTTAAAAATCTCTCTTTTATTTTTCAGAAAGATGTAAACTTCATTAAACTATGAAAAAAATTTGGTGTTCAATAAAGTACAATGTTGAAATTGAATTATAATGTATGTTTAATACTTACAAAACAAGTTAAACACTTACAAATTTGTTTGACAGGTAATCAATGCCTTTAGTTGTTGGTAGTCTTGGATAGTGAACATTTAAAATACAAAATGTTTTAAGTGACTGGTATATCATAAACATTCAGCACAGCATGATATGTGTAAGAATTACGAAGATTTAATTGGTGGAACTGGATTTATGACATTAACGTATTAATCCGTTCAGCAAGTTCAGGTAGCCTGTTTTTATTGACTGTGGTTTGGTTTAATTCCTATATTCTAGCATGCCAAATAAACCAAAATAAACACGGATTTAAAGTCTCCAGCAGTATGTTTTCACTGTATACTAGTGTTCCTGATGTTATCGGGCAGATCGAAATTGTTGACCAGTCAAAAGGAAACCCACCTTTTTCAAGATCTTTACTGAAGACAGAAATCGGATACACCCGCTTTGTAAGGAAAACAATTTCATTTAAAGTGCAAACTCTAAGTGGGCATAAAGACAGTTAATTGATTATTTCTGTAATCTCCAAGATTTGATTCCTCAAGTTTTGATTCCCAGTGGGACAAAATATACATGTGTATGCAACCCTCAGGGTTTCCTTTTTTGCATCTGGGACTTGAAAACTAATATCTAACAGTTTATAAATCCAAAGATTTTGAAATCTGGATTATTGGGAGGGATTTACCTACACAGAGGACAGGCCTTGTTATGGACAGGAAAGAATAGCAGTCAAAACACAGACTTTCTGTTAAGTCTAGGATATGATCAAGGTAGGTGACATCCTTTTTGTTAACATTTTAATTGCTTGTATTGATTAAATGTAGCACTAGGTTCCGTGAAGGAAACAGTTTTTGTTGACTCTTCTCCGGAGGGCATTTAAAGTAAATCATTTGTGTGTACAGCATTGATTATTTGATTTTTATACAGGATAAAGTTCGACAAGTCAATTTACATGTGATTGTTATAATTGAATTTCTAATAAATAATTTTCTTAAAATTTTATGTTGAATATTTCTGATTATTAATTTTTGCCTCATAAATTGGTTGCAGGGCTGTGTACAAATCCTGTTTATTTTTTTTTTTTTGTAGAATGATAACAGATATTTTCTGAAAGATGAACGTTTAAAGATACCATCAGGAGGTGTGAGCTTCAGCAGAACAATACAGATAGGTAAGTTTGGGAAAATTCCATTAGGAATTAGTTAGGCTATATCCTGCAATTCTGTTTGGTTCCATTAATTGATTTCTCTGTAAACTCATTAATCTGAAGAAAATGTCAAGGAGATAAATCATGTTATGAATACAGCTTTTACATTACTTCATTAATTTTTGCTGTCCTCCATAATGGGTATGTCAGAAAGGTATATGCATTATAGTATCTCACATGAATTTTTTATATATTTTTTATGATAAGGGTAGTACTAAGGAAAGAAAAAAGAATTTGTATATTGGTTATCAGATGTAAAATTTTGGATGCAATTACTGAATTTTTGAGTTTTATCTCTGGTGGATTAAAAAAAACCCACCCAAACCTTGTACAGATGGAATATGGAAACTATTATCTCAGAAAGAGCAATCTATCACAAGATCAATAATCAAGGTCAAGTTTGCTAACAGCAAATAAAACAGACTATAAAAGACATTAATCTTGCATTATTATATGCTTTGGAGATACATCAATACAACAGCTTTAACTTTGTATGCCTGCAGTTATTTTATAACGGTTGTGTATGATGATACTTATATCTAAGTATAGGTAATGTATATAACACTAAATTTCTGTCATTTATATAAGCAATCCAATATAGGCATGTATATGTATCAAGATTTTAATTTATTAGATTTTAGACTTGTCATTATTAACAAATGATTGAAAGATTTCTATAGAATTAATTGTAAATGAAAATCAGAATGTCTTTTACAGATATATTAAGAATTCAGTCCAAATACTGTTTTCCATCAAATGTCGATGAATAAACTGAGTGGGTCAGATGAGTTGTGATAAGAAAATTCACTTTACCTACTGGTATATGTCATAATGCTTCACCCTTGTTATTTATGTGAACAAGTGTTTCCTGGGCTCTCATATTGAAATTCTTTGACCCAAACTCGGATCAAGTCTGGACCACCTCATGGAATGTTTTTGCAACAGAACCCGTCTCCTGCGCATTTAATAAGTTTATTAGTTGATCGTTGAAAGCCGTGGTAAGTGCGATTATGAGAATTTTTGTCCTTGCAAGAGGAGCAACATCTTGTATGAAGAAGGATCTAGCTAAACATGGGGATATGCATTCCTAGGCTCCCTTAGGTTGTTCACCTTTCAGTATAGATAAAAAGGTACCTACAGTGTTTGGCTCTGAACAAGCCAGGGTGTCATCACGATTAAAGAGATTTCTCCATGCCCATTGAAAAAACATTTGCTTTAAGAACTCCAAATTGATTAATGGAACACTATTTGATAATAAAACACTAAATAACATGGCCAATGGTTTAGAATAGTCCCAAACAAATTCCATTCTTGTTAAGTAGGTTTACCATCTAGAGTCTTTTCACAAAGTGACATATTACACAAATCTTACTTGCTTCCATAAAGGTGAGAAAGGTATAGTTAGATAGGTATAAATCTCGTTTATTGATGGGTTTGGTGAATTTGAATGGACTGAAATTGGCTGTCTGTGATAAAGAATATTCATTACATCATTTTGCCTAACACAGGTATTGGATCTAATCCCAGGTGTATCAATATCATTTTTTGATTTATAATCTTGATGTCCAGCACTCTTTATGAAAGAATTAAAGTGGTTCGATAGAGACGAGTCTGAGTGTATACTGTTAATCAATAGCCGAATTGTGTCCATGTATTTTAATGTATATTTACTCTTTATCTAAAGTGATTTATAGTAGTGTCTCTTGAAATACAGGGTAGCTAGATATTCAAGGATTTGAAGGTCTAGCTGTTTAGAACATCTGATCAACATGTTGGAGCCTTTCTGATGATTTTCTTCTTAATGACATAATTTACAGATACATCACTGTTCGAGAGAAAAAAAACATTCTGTTATCAGAAATTTTTCCAGGAAGTATAGTGAGGGATTTTTTTATTTCAATATTGGCTAAAAGAGTCAAAGGTATGTTTGAATTTGAATTTATTTGAAATGAGACTATCCCTTCAACTCTAATTTTTTGGCACTTGAATTCAGTCTATAGTTCTTGCATTTTGTAACCATTTCTCGATTGGATAGCTCAGAAGTCTTGTGTAACCCAGATAACAAAACTTAAGATATTTAGTCACAATTATTGCAGGTAAGAACTCAAGCAATGGAAACAGACGAGATATTTGAAAAAGAAATATTGCTAAGTACTTGAATATTGTAAGGAAGCTACGGTAGTCCTGATCAGTTTAAACTTATTTATGACCCGTAGAGCATGTGATTGGATACAACTAGCTAGTTATGAATAATTAGTAATTTACAATCTTCCTTCTATTTAGTGTTTTGTTCAGATCTCATTAGGTTATAACTGCATGATTGTTGATATACGAGCTCCTTGTTCTGTGGGTATTTTGGACCATTGTGCAGCCAACAAATCAATTTTGGTTGCAACAATATTTCCAAACATTATTTAATATGTTCCATAGTTGTGTGAATTGATTTTAAATGACTATTGGTCAGAGGGTTTAATTGACATTGTCAACAAAAGTTTTAATCCAATTTTCTAATCTCTAATTCTGTTTTGGTCTTTACAAATTGGCAATAATAAATAAGGCTCTGACGCAAGTTGCATATATTTTTCTGCAACTATTTTAGTTATTATCTGTAAGAAATGATCAACAAAAAAGCATTTCATTGTGTAAATATAGATAAAAATGATGTTGTAAATAGTCTTAGTGTATATTTCTAAAATGTTTATGATATTCATATATTATAGTTTGACAGTAAACTGTGGTACTTGGGGAAAAAAGAAATAGCATGAAAATGTATTCTAATGTACATAACCTTTTCGAGATATGCCTATCCTTTCTAATACACAGTGAACTTCAAATACAACAAAAAAAGCAAGATATGACACATCATATGTTGATGGTTGTTCACCCACTCATCAGAAAAATCAATTTCATCCATCATTTGTTGCACTACATGTATTACCAAGATCATCATGCAAGATAGATATAGAATATGTAACTTTTAAATTTGTGAGAAATTCTTGCAGGTTTTATTTTTGAAGTGATTCTTAATTCCTTCCTTTATTATAAAATATTACTAAATGATACATAAATTGGGGCAGCTAGTTTACAATTTATAAACCATGAAATGGTTTTAAAAAATGTGTGGTGAAATGTATTATACATGTAATATCAGTAGAAATTCAAATTTAATGTAATTAAAGCAGATTTATATGTTTGCATGCTTGTCATATGTGATGTAGAAAAGTATGTTATAGGATATAGATGAATTTGTTTAGACAATCAAATGAGGCTTTCAAACCAGAATGAAATTATACTTCTCAATGAATATAGTCCATGGTCATAGTGGATCACCAAGTCCATCTGTAATACTGTAAATTCCTTATATTACACGAGTACTTAATTCCGCGATCCTGCATCTTGTAGCTTAGTAAAACTCATGCCTGCTGTTTTGTATCAAATCGCGAGAAAATAAAATCGCAAACGTGGGAGATATATTCATATTTCTGATAGTTCTCAATTCTCAGAAAATAATAACGAGGTTTTAAAATCTGTGAGGGATGCTTCTCGCAATTTTACATTGATATAAATTTCTCGTGTTTAATAAGGAATTTACAGTAAGTTATTATATAAATAGTGCCTGTTTGGGAGGGTAACAGTTGAAATTGACACCCCGAGAAAACCATTGTCAACCGACGCAAAGCGGAGGTTGACAATGGTTTTCGAGGGGTGTCAATTTCAACTGTTATCCTCCCAAACAGGCACTATTTATTTTGTTATACTGAATGTCTTAATTTTTAAGAAAATTTCACTTCTTTTATATAGGAATAACGTGAATTCTACAGCGAACCGTACGCGCATAATTTTTGTGGATGTAACATTATTTAATGTTACCCGTTGCTAAGTGCGTTGCTAACGCTGAGGGTAATAGAAAGAATTATGAACTGCGTCTTAACCAATCAGATTTCAGTATTTAACATGAAAGTATAACAATAAACAATGGCATATTGATAAATCCCTCAATATTAAGATCTTTGTTTTATAGAGATAGATTTTTCTCAGTTCTGAATCAAAAATTGTTTCAGAAATAGTTTAATATTAATCAAATGTTGCTAACTTTGTGGTGTTGAAGGGTTTGAAATTGCAGAGTGCAAAGAAACGCATTTGCACCATTAAGCTACAGGTAACTGTATGTTGAGCAGTTTACAATTCATTTGAAAAGCAATTCTGTGCTAAAGAGAAAATTGTATGGGAATTCTCAAATTAGTTTCACTAACTACATTTAAAACTGTAGCCATTATACCTGTACATTGAAGTGACAACAAATTATATCTCCAGTCGAAAAGAGTCATCAGTTTGAATTTTAAATCTCGGTGTCAGGGTGTTTAAATATTTATCAAGAGGAACAATGGAATTGATCATAAGAATTAAATTTCTTCATTTGATTTAGTTAATGTACATACCATTATTAGACTTTAAGCAAACAGTGAGTAAAAGATCTGAAGAGTATAAATGTGGACTCGGAGAGGCTAACTGTTTGTGTAGGCTAAAAATATATAAAGTAAACCAAGGGGGGTACTTGTTCAGCTTTAATAATAAGTGTATTTTGTGGGTTGAGGGTGTTTAGAAGTGTGAGAAAACACTTGATGTTTAAATTTGTCACATTTTAAGATTTCAATACTCTAACAAAAAATGGGACGTGTTTGACTGAAAAGTTTTGAAGATATATATACAGAGTGAAAAAACATTTGTAAAACATTTTTCCAGATATTGAAAGCTTTAAGCTTTATATACTGTTAAAAGGTGAGTGTTTCTTTTGTTTCTTTTAAAATACATGAAAATGTTTGTATTGGAATCAGCAGGCCCAAGGGAGGCAAATCAAATTGCATCACTGATGTACCACTGGTTAGTACACATCTTGCACATGACAGAGCCAATAATACATTATTGCTTTGTTTGCAATTAAAAAAAAATAAATTATAAACCTTTCTGCAACATGTACATTCGTGTATGTTTAGGGCTTATCAAAAGTCATTTTCATTGCAGATAATAATTAAGTCATTATACTTGTAAAGATCATTGCAACCTTAAATGTTTTTAGGTCACTAGTTCATTATTACATGTATGTAAAAACAGCTTTAGAGTAATAGTAGTGTTCTACTATGTAATTATCAACAGTAGAGATTTTACTCTAATCCTGTTACATGTGTGTTGAATTATGGCAGGTGAATGCTCCAATTATATATAGAGCAAAGAAGTTCGTAACATTAGAAAATAGAAATATTAATTAAACCAGTTCCTAAAGATTATTCTTTATGATGTAAAGGTTTAACTTGTATATGTTTGACATATATACATGTACTTGTATATCTGCATTGTATATATATATGTTTGATATATTCTTATATTTGCATTTCCATTGTTCTTTCCCACTGTAAGCCCATACGGAGGAGCTGCAATTATTTCTCTATAATCGCAATTGCTCTGATTGTATGCGCAGTTGCCCCCAATGACTTTCGGGTAGCAAATTCTCAACAATTATATAATGATTTTTAATCATATATATAGTAAATATTTTTAATAAAAAAAATATGTGGTGTTTAATATAAATTATCTAAAGTTTAAAATAAAATACAAGGTATTATAGTTTTATTCATATTTAATTTTAATCAATTACAAATGTTATTTATTATTGTATGATAAAAATGTGCCTAAATAAAACGAAAGGGTTTGATTTTTATATTTTCATGTACAAAATTCAATGTATAAGGAAAGATAACTCTTCCGATCGATACCATGATTTATGTACCTAACTGTTGGCGTACTATGACGTCATAAAGGTGTGACGTCATATATTATCAATGACGTTATAGATTTAAACCACTATACGATACATCATGTGTTTTTTTCCAACTGCCTTATCATTGATGTATTTAAAACATGTCTTATATTAACATTTTAAAGGAATTACTGTTATAACATATCATTGATTTTGTTAACAAATCTATGTGAAGAAAAAAAAAATACATTTACAGTCTGAACGTTTATTTTTTATGCAATAGCTAAATGTCAAGGTTTAGGCTAATGCAGGGTATTTGCGAGTGGTAAAATGCAAATATAAGTAATAAACAACGATTATTTAGTGAACATGGCGTTATGAATAGCAACTGCTCTGCTGGCATATTTTCCATGATGCGCTAGCGCGCATCATGGAATATGCCAGCAGAGCAATTGCTATTCATAACGCCATGTTCACTAAATAACGTTGTTTATTTCTTATATATATGAATATATAGTTATGATATTAAATTACTTTTAAGCAGATAAATGTCAACAATGAAAAAAATTATTTAGCTTGTAATTGTCCAATAAAAATGATATTAATAAATATTGACCAGCTAGATAATATATGTAAAAAGAAAAGTTTGCAATAAATGGGTCTTGTTTATAGAGGTGTATACTGTGACATTAGTATAAACCTTGGAGATTCCAGAACATTGCACTGTCATAAGTATTACTCAATCAGACAGTACAGATGCACAATGTGCACGTGATGCATTGAGGGTTCTCAGACTGAATGGTTTGAAGGCCAGGGTTGAATATCTGTAATGCTTTATAAGACTCTTGAAATTTTCATGCATTAAACAAATTTTGATTGTATATTTGGACAACATTTATTGCCAGTGTATGAGCCCCTTTTTATATGAAAACATTGACCCCTGTTCATGCTAGAGGTAATACTTTGAGAGCTCACATAATCAAAGTTGCCCTCAACCCAACTGTAAGTCTTTCATGAGTGCAAGTTTTGATATATCATTTCTCCTATCAAGAAAGACAGATTTTAGGTAATGGTATATTGATTGGAATTACATGTATTAAAGTTATTCAAAATGTTGCCATTTTCCAAAAAAAAAGGCTTTGAAATTTTTTTTACTTTTGCCTGAAGATTGTAATTGATTCCAATATCAAAGTTAAATTGATTTTGTCCAAGAAATAAGTGTTCGCAATGTTGCATAATGGTGTCTGCTTAGATTTTCTTAAACTTATCGACAAACAGTTTACAAATGGAGTGAGTGATTTAATGACTTTCAAGTTCAGTATTATCTACGGCCCATCTGGTCGTTGAAAATTGAATGTCAATATGAAAATCAATTCATATGAAAAAATATTGACCCACGACCCAAATTAAGAAATTAATTAAAGACCTGTGTATTAGCAGGGATAGAGACTTGGAGTGAGTTAGGTGGCTTTTTTGTTACAAGTGACTGATAAAACATGTTTTAGTTTTGTGGAGGGCCCTTAGATTTTCTCAAGACCAATGTGTGTGAGAGAGATTGGTTTTGAGTTGGTTCAAGTGGAAATTTATAACAACACCTTATTGGTAACATTCAGGAGACATTCCCTTTCTCCAAGACTCCTGTGGATTGTTAGTTTTTTGGATTGTTATGGAGAAATAGAAACAAATGAGATTGAATTCTAAATTCATTTTGTGTTCTGTGTTTTATGGAAGAGCTGAATATTTTATTTGGGAGTTTATCACCGTTTAGTAAAAGTTTGAATTCGGAATTGATGCAATATTGGAAGTCATTATTCAGCGTATATTTTATAATGATTAAAGACTCTGTGTGATGTTTGATTGAATATATAGAAAATTCAAATGTCAACATGGAATCACTTGGTTTCGGAATGGTTGATTCTTCCCCTTGTTTGTGCACCTTGAGTATCTGTGATTAAAGAACAAATTTGTAATAATGTAAATCAGGAAAGGATTTAATTCCAAGCCAATGAGCAACATTCAATTTTAGAAAGGGAATTTGTGATTTATTTGATATATATTGGCATTTTGTCGATAGGAGAGAACAAGGGGTCTCCTTTTTTACACAAAGACCTAGCTGTTTTTTACCCTGTTAGTACATTTACCTGTGCCAAAAGCCATTCACAATGGTACAAGTCTGACAGGCAAACCGTCAAGAAAAAAAATGCAACAGAAATTCTCGTCAAGAAAGCCGCACTGTTGATGACCATACACATGGTTTTCTTTTCCTCAATGCATTAAAGTGATACCTCTGATCAACGTTTGATGTGAGGGAGGGTTATAAGGCCTAACAGGATTATGTCGTCCATTTTTTAATTGATGATTGAGTAATTTTGATCTTAATGCATGTGATATGTTGGATCTTGATAAAAATACCGACTTCTCCTCTACCCCTGTGTGGCAGGAGAAATACGCAGTTTTACCTCCTATGTAAGTTAATCAACAAAAGTACGGGAGGTCTTTAACGACTAATTATTTTTATTTGATATTTCATTTGCTCACAAAAACAGGAGAGAATTTCTTTTAAAATAGTGTTATTGCCAATTTATGCTGACTTGTTATCAAATAGATTGTTCATCCTGTTACACAATTTGTGTGTGTCAGGCACAAAGTCTTTCAATGTCTGCATATAAACACACTTTGTTTTAATAATGTGTTTCATATGAGTTAATTTAATTTATAAACATTTATTATATAATAAAATGCATTGTTTTAAGTTAGCCTTAATACCGATTTACAGTGCAATTCTAAAACTCTGTGTAGATTATTTTATGTTGCTGTTTTCATAATATACATGTATCTAATTTGTTTGAAAATTAAATCATCACTTTGTTTATTTCAGTCAGGAGGAGATGAACGGTGAAGAAGAGGGTGACCCTGATGAAGGCGGGGGTCACCGGGTGATCTCCTGGGGGTGTGGGGAGTTTGGTCAGCATTGTCACGGGTGTAAGGAAGATGTAGCCTTCTCGATCGGCCTTCTGAAGGAGATCCTCCCTGGGCAGGTCAAATTTGTGGCTTGTGGGGCCAGCCACACCATACTAGTCAATGGTAAGTGCCCAAGTTGGGAGTTATCTCTCTTATGCTGAGAGAGAGAGAGAGAGAGAGAGAGAGAGAGAGAGAGAGAGAGAGAGAGAGCATTGAATATTGATGAGTTTTGAACATTGATGAGTTTTAGTAAAACATATTCTTGCATCCTATTAATCTAGGAACTTGATGATAGACAGTTTGAAATTTTATTTAAACTTTGAACTATATGGTTACATAGATTGCTTGCCTGTGATTTGTGATGAAGTAGTATTAAATCTGGCCTTGCTCAAGCAGCTGGGTGTGTTGTATACTGAATAGGCAGATAGAAAATATTTGGGAATACTGAATACTGCTTTTCTGCTAAACTTTATAATTTTGAGGAAAAATATTGTAGAAATGATACAGAAGCACTTGTTTTTACCTCAGTATTTAAATTGCTTTCATCTTACATCTGCCATTCTCCGGTAATAAGCAAAGAATCTGCTGATCCAGAATTTTTGCATTTTTATTACATTTGAAAAAAAACATTGTCAATTTTCTGCAGCTCTGAAATACCTTCAAGTAATATATATTGAAAATATTCATAACCTATCAGTGCTTTGGGTAACTATGTCACTTCAGGCATGTGTAGTTTTTCAAAATGTTCAAGACTATGTATACCCTCTGGAAAAATTGTATTTAGGTACCTGATATTTCACATTTCACATTTATGAATTAAAAGGGAAAATAATTGGACATGTGGAACTGAATCTTTTGTCATAACCCCAGAACATGATGCACGCACAGTAAAGGTCTTTCATGGTTTTAGGTGATAAATATACTGATTTTGTAATGGCAGGGATAGAGTGTTTGATGATTTGATGGGGTATGTGGTTTGAATTTGACCCAGCATTGCCATTCACAGGAAAATGTATTGGTAGAAATTGATTGACTTTAAGGCAGCGTTCTCTCATTTTAAACCACAAAGATGCTAGTGTTCATTTGTTTCAAGTGCCATCAGTCGACAGAATTCCATTATGAGAGTCTTTGGAGGAAACAAAAAACAGTGGCCGTGGTTTAAAGCAGAGATTAAAAAAGAACCGGGGAGAGTTGAGGGGAATTAGTCTAACAAGCCACGAAGCTTGAAGATGAGGCTAAAACCGTCAGTTTATGACAGATGGGGTGATAGGACGATGATGCGGTTATGCACCGCAAGGAGAACCGCCGCATAATTTAAATTTCAGTCTCCTCTCATGTGCAGTATGCTGAAGTAATTATAAAAAATGATCTTCTCGAGTCGTGGTCATTTCTTGGCCCCCAAAATACAAGACAAAATCACTGATGTGTAAAATACAAATAAATAGCGTGCTCCATCGCTTACAAAACTTGATGATGGAGAGACTCGGGAAGTTATCTCTTGATTTTTTCATGAAAAAGCACAAAATTAGCTGTCACTTTTTTGTAAGCGTAGCAGAAGATTGATCGTTAATCCAATACAGAAAAAAATGAGTTTTTTGAGGGATATGACATTGAATTAGCCAAGTGAATCTGTTGTGCAATTTCAATAAAAGGGTCTCTAATAGAAATGATGTGGGGAGATAGGAACCAAGCCTGGCACTTTTCTTTCTTGTCCTCTTTTTTTATGGACAGAAAAGGGATATTTTTCTTCAATAAATTTCAGAAATGGAAAACAAACATGACTATTTCTCATTAATGTTATTTGTTATAAGTGTCTTTGGCTTCTGCGTCATGAGTCACTGTGTGAAGAAATAAAATCAATAGTCTTCTTTTTTAAGTGGTCAAAAGCCCTGAGGTCTTTATTTTTGTCAAATATTTTCAAACTGTCTCTAAAATTAAGAGATCAGGTACCTGATATTTAATTGAATAAGGGAAAAAAAGAAAGTAATCTTAGATGTGATTTTTATACAAATCTATGGTATTAGATGACAGGTGTAAAATATTGGTCAAATGCAAAATAAAAAAGTTTCAGATTTGTTAATGTATCAAAATACATATATATGGCAAATGCTTTAATTAGCATGTAGATATACAAGTATATATACCATTTCAATATTCTATTTAATCATGACATTGCCATCCAGATAGTGCAGGTTGATTTTTCTAACAGTCAGACCAAAATGGTTTTTTTACATCCAAGTGGACCTAAATTAATCAAATATTGCACAAAAGATTATGTGTGGATTAAGTGTTTTTATGCCCCAAAATTCAAAGTTATGAATTCAAAGCTTTAGAAATTGTCTTAAAGATAGATTAAAAGATATCAAATTCAAACTCGCTTTAACTAACATGTTCAGTTTTTATATAAACACTTATAAGATTTGGTGGTTTTTTTTCTTCAAAAAATAAATTTAAAATGGGGGTAGGAATTGGACCTTATTGAATATGGTTCTATATAATATAAGATATGTGCATGATAAGATTACAGTAAATATGAAACCAATCACTGTGAAAATCTTCAATTTGGTATATACATGATTGTATATATATTATAGTATGTATCTTCACTCATTCAGTTTGTCAACCCTGATAAACTGTAGAGTCTGTTATTTTTAGAGTAGAAATAGAATTATGATGCATAAATAAATGTCAATTTTATTGACAGTATGTTCCAGGATTGTCAATTTTAAATGTAAAAGGCTGCATACCTGCTACCAAGAAAAGGATTATTAATTGTCCGTTGATAAAATGGACTGCTAGAAAAATGAATTGAGATCACCGTTAGTCCTAGAAATGCTTTTCTTAAAAGACGTTCGACATCTAACAAAAATACTTGATGTTTTAGTATTTCACTATTTATTTAGTTGAGTGTTGAGTGATTTAGTATTTCTTAATTTCATACAGTTAAGTGATAATTTAAAGACTTTTATGACCCCCCCCCCCCAAAAAAAAGAAGAAGTTTTTTGACCCTCCTGATCTGGTCAAGCATTGCAACCATAAAAGAAATTGGCCTGCTTGTAAGGCAAGCCATTAAGGGACACAAATGTCATCTTGGAAAATGCCTAACATTCCTTCCCTTTACCCCAACAGCAATTCCAGGGGATACAAATGGCCATCAAAATTGATCTTGGGGAATTTGTAGTGTGGACTGGAGATTTGAAATATTCATACAAAGCGGGAGGCCCAGTATTTTGATACATTCATAAAAGCCATTTTTCCATGAACTGTGGCAATTCGCATTTATGGGCAGAAATCAGAAAATGACTAGATATTGTAGATTTATTCATGATGTGACAACAGAAATTAATCGCTTATTTCTGAAGAGGAGTAATAATCGGTGAAGGGAGAGAGAGCAATCCGCAGTCATAACCTATTCAATCTCATAATTTCTTCCGATGCAAATTACCAGCAATGGCTTGACATTAGAAATATGGAAATTTTATTTCTGAGACTTTCTTTGTCCTGATTGCATTTCAGCCTCGAAATTTACAGCAATAATAAAAGAAAATTGAAATATAATGAAATTTAGTCTTTCATGACAAGTCTGTATTTTTTTTTTGCCTTTTTTATGACAAATATGATTTGGAAATTAATTTGGCTTTTGACCTTTATTTGACCCACAGACTATCTGAAGATAACCATTTCTGTTTTATGTTTTTCAGATAGCAACGAAATATATTCCTGTGGAAATGGCAACAGTGGACAGTATGTATTAGCATTGTTCTCTTTAATCACCCTATTATATTTTCATTTTGTCAGTGATTGGTTACTGAGAAATGGGAATACACAGGTCCATTATACAGAACACACAGTTTATCACTTAATATTGCATTCCAATTTTGACCTTATGTTGTTTAATGAGCATAAACAGTCTTTCTGCATTTTTAAGTGTTTTGAATTAACGGTTTGTAGTATTATTGTGTTTTGAACATTTGCAATTGTTTCATGGTACTTTTGGTTGGTTAGGACACAGGTTTTCATATGGCCTCTGTAATATAAATAAATGTTACTTTTTAAGAATTACGAGTTTATCATGTTGTCATCTACTTAATATGAAAAATAACAAAATGATTAAATGCATAACATTCTACAAACCCCGGAGCTTTAAGAAAAATGTATTTGAAAATCATGAAAAACTTCGACATCATTTTAAGAAAATGCCTCAAAGAAAACTTACCGGAGAGTAAATTATATGTTATGTGCAATGAAGACATTCAATCACTTTACTACTGTATTACTATAATACAGCGGATTTCATGATTCAAACCAAAAGTTCTTGTTAAGAATTCATAGATAAAGAGTTTTACAAAAGAGGAAACATCCGATTTCATTTAAGACTACGGGCATACAACAGGTCAGGGCTCGACATTAACGCTTGTCCGCTTGTCCGGTACCAGTTAAAAAATATACGGACAAGTGAATATTGCTTGCCACTTGTCCGACTGGACAAGTGCATTTTTATGTAAAGAAGTCTCCAACATTTTAAAAAGTAAAGAAAGTTTTGTGATAAGTTTATCTGTAGTCCCGTTATAAGTTTATCGATTAGTTATTTTGAATTTGATCCTGACTTCAAATTGAATCAATTGAGTTACTCTTGATCGGGATTGAAGTTCACTAATTACAAACAACTTTCAATATTGATCTGTAAAGATGTGGATCTTAGTTCTTACACAGTACCAAACACACATGTTATCAAAAAGAAAGGAAGAATAGGTAGCAAAGATAAACTTAAAAGGATTATGGAAAGAAATGTAATTTACATTAGGTTTCATTCATCATTGATAGACTATGATGACTTTTTAGCTCACCTGAGCTGAAAGCTCAAGTGAGCTATTCTGATCACATTTTGTCTGTCGTCCGTCTGTCCGTCTGTCCGTCCGTCTGTCCGTCCGTCTGTCCATAAACTTTTCACATTTTCAACATCTTCTCAAGAACTACAAGGCCAATTTCAACCAAACTTGGCACAAATCATCCTTAGGCAAAGGGGATTCAAAGTTGTGAAAATTAAGGGCCACACCCGTTTTCAAGGGGAGATAATTAGAAATTAATGAAAAATTTTGAGAAATTTTCAAAAATCTTCTTCTCAAGAACCAGAAAGCCAGGAAAGCTGAAACTTGTGTGGAAGCATCCTCAGGTAGTGTAGATTCAAAGTTGTGAAATTCATGACCCCCGGGGGTAGGATGGGGCCACAATGGGGGGTCGAAGTTTTACATAGGAATATATAGAGTAAATCTTTAAAAATCTTCTTCTCAGAAACTAAACAGCCAGGAAAGCTGAAACTTGTGTGGAAGCATCCTCAGGTAGTGTAGATTCAAAGTTGTGAAAATCATGACCCCCGGGGGTAGGGTGGGGCCACAATGGGGGGTCGAAGTTTTACATAGGAATGTATAGAATAAATCTTTAAAAATCTTCTTCTCAGAAACTAAACAGCCAGGAAAGCTGAAACTTGTGTGGACGCATCCTCAGGTAGTGAAGATTCAAAGTTGTGAAAATCATGACCCCCGGGGGTAGGGTGGGGCCACAATGGGGGGTCGAAGTTTTACATAGGAATATATAGAGTAAATCTTTAAAAATCTTCTTCTCAGAAACTAAACAGCCAGGAAAGCTGAAACCTGTGTGGAAGCATCCTCAGGTAGTGTAGATTCAAAGTTGTGAAAATCATGACCCCCGGGTGTAGGGTGGGGCCACAATGGGGGGTCGAAGTTTTACATAGGAATATATAGAGTAAATCTTTAAAAATCTTCTTCTCAGAAACTAATCAGCCAGGAAAGCTGAAACTTGTGTGGACGCATCCTCAGGTAGTGTAGATTCAAAGTTGTGAAAATCATGACCCCCGGGTGTAGGGTGGGGCCACAATGGGGGGTCGAAGTTTTACATAGGAATATATAGAGTAAATCTTTAAAAATCTTCTTCTCAGAAACTAATCAGCCAGGAAAGCTGAAACTTGTGTGGACGCATCCTCAGGTAGTGAAGATTCAAAGTTGTGAAAATCATGACCCCCGGGGGTAGGGTGGGGCCACAATGGGGGGTCGAAGTTTTACATAGGAATATATAGAGTAAATCTTTAAAAATCTTCTTCTCAGAAACTAATCAGCCAGGAAAGCTGAAACTTGTGTGGAAGCATCCTCAGGTAGTGTAGATTCAAAGTTGTGAAAATCATAACCCCTGGGGTTAGGGTGGGGCCACAATGGGGGGTCGAAGTTTTACATAGGAATATATAGAGTAAATCTTTAAAAATCTTCTTCTCAGAAACTAAACAGCCAGGAAAGCTGAAACTTGTGTGGACGCATCCTCAGGTAGTGAAGATTCAAAGTTGTGAAAATCATGACCCCCGGGGGTAGGGTGGGGCCACAATGGGGGGTCGAAGTTTTACATAGGAATATATAGAGTAAATCTTTAAAAATCTTCTTCTCAGAAACTAAACAGCCAGGAAAGCTGAAACCTGTGTGGAAGCATCCTCAGGTAGTGTAGATTCAAAGTTGTGAAAATCATGACCCCCGGGTGTAGGGTGGGGCCACAATGGGGGGTCGAAGTTTTACATAGGAATATATAGAGTAAATCTTTAAAAATCTTCTTCTCAGAAACTAATCAGCCAGGAAAGCTGAAACTTGTGTGGACGCATCCTCAGGTAGTGAAGATTCAAAGTTGTGAAAATCATGACCCCCGGGGGTAGGGTGGGGCCACAATGGGGGGTCGAAGTTTTACATAGGAATATATAGAGTAAATCTTTAAAAATCTTCTTCTCAGAAACTAATCAGCCAGGAAAGCTGAAACTTGTGTGGACGCATCCTCAGGTAGGGTAGATTCAAAGTTGTGAAAATCATGATCCCTGGGGGTAGGGTGAGGCCACATTGGGGGGGAGGGGGTGTTAAAATTTTACATAGGAATATATAGAGTAAATCTTTAAAAATCTTCTTCTCAGAAACTAATCAGCCAGGAAAGCTGAAACTTGTGGGAAGTATCCTAAGGTAGTGTAGATTCAAAGTTGTGAAAATCATGACCCCTGGGGGTAGGGTGAGGCCACATGGGGGGGGGGTGTTAAAGTTTTACATAGGAATAAAGAGTAAATCTTTAAAAATCTTCTTCTCAGAAACTAATCAGCAAGATGAGTCTTTATAATTGTTAAGACTTTGGCTCCAGGACAATTCTTCGGCCTCACAAGAAGGTTCAGAGTTTGATGTAGCTAAATATCCCATATATAAACAATTGTAAAGGATCTTTTTGAGAACTGCAATACTCAACATGTGATATGACTATAAAATTGAAGCAGGCAGCTATTTTTTCATTAGAATCTTTTTGTATTACTGTTTTGAGTTATTGCCCTTGATTTATTGATTCTTGATTATTTTAATTAATGCATCCACTGTTAACCAATTGATGTGATGATTATTTTTATACAATAATAAATATTCAATGTATATAAGTTGTTCTGCTTAAGTAGTTTTGGGTTAAGCTGGATTAGTTTGTTTATTTTTGATTTCCAATTTTTAGATACTATGAATTATTTTAGGCTGGCACATATATAGGGACAGTGTCTATTGCATTGCAATGAGCGACTGTTTGGGGTTAAACTTGAACAGGTACGGAGAGTTTGAGGGTGTTGACCTCCCTGCTCTTTCTATTCTTCGTGTTTTTCTAACCAACGATACAGAATATGCGGTCATTTCTGCCCTGTATCGCATTAATACAAATATGCGGTCATACCTGCTTGTATTGGTGGTGGTTGCGGCGGAGCACTAGTGTATGGTCATCCCTGCTGGTGTTCTGGCCTTTCTAGCGCAAGTGTGCGGCACTCCCTGCGTTAGGTTGAGCTGTTGGCGCAAGTGTGAGGTCATCCCTGCTTGCGTTATCTCTGCTTGCATTAACGTTGGTACCTGTTGAGTTGCGTAGGTGTGCGGTCATCCCTGCCTGCATAACGTTGAGTCCCTATATATGTGCAGGAGCGGTGATTAAAGTCTGCTCTTGTAAATATTTTCAGCAATCAGGGCTATCCAAGTTCCAAGGGGGAAAAATGGATTTTATTTATACAGGATCTACATGTATTAATGTACATTGTCCAGATTGTATTATGACTCCATTAAGCTGACTTTATCATACCTATTGTTCCTCAGGTGAGCGATGTGGCCCATGGGCCTCTTGTTATGTTTAGTTTAAAAAACAGATGAGAAATCAATTTAAGAGTTACATGTATTTTAAAATTTAAAATGTCTTGTAATTTGCCATGACAAAGCTACAGCTGACAAATCATGTTTAATGTTATATGGAACCAATACATTTAGGAAAGACACTTTAAGTTTCCATTTAAGAAGTCAGGTTATTAATTATGGCAAGAATAATCGATAAATGACTTTATTTTAGTAATACAGAACTGTAGTTTTCAAGTTGACAATATTTGATCTTTAATACTGAAAATTTTTTGGACAAGTGAAGTTGAAGTTCGGACAAGTAAATATCTTGGTCACTTGTCCGAATGGACAAGTAGGAAAAAAAGTTAATGTAGAGCCCTGCAGGTGGGTCGAGTCAAATATATCTAATCACACCTGTATTGCTGTTTCATTGTTTAACTTGGTACAATTCTTGGGGTCAGTTTTTGTGGACTGTCCAAAATGCATAGGTCTGTGCATTTTGTATACATATACATTTAGAATATTTATACCCCCGCTCTGAAGGAGAGGGGATATACTGTTTTACCCTTGTGTGTCTGTCTGTCTGTCTGTCCGTAACAAAAATTTCTGTCGCATTTATCTCAGCAACTATTTATCGCAGATGCTTGAAATTTTTACACAGTGTTTGTTAAGGCATGCCATATCGTGGGATATATTTTTGTACCAATCGGACGCCAACTTCCTGTTAAAATGACGACTTTGCTTATTTTTTTAACCAAAATTTTCAAACAAATTTTCGTCAAAGAATTCTCAGCAACTGTTTATCGCAGATGCTTGAAATTTTTACACAGTATTTGTATAGGCATGCCATATTGTGGGATATATTTTTGTACCAATCAGACGTCAACATCCTGTTAAATGACGACTTTGTTTATTTTTAGCAAAAATTTTCAAACAAATTTCCGTCAAAGAATTCTCAGCAACTGTTTATCACAGATGCTTGAAATTTTTACACAGTATTTGTATAGGCATGCCATATCGTGGGATATATTTTTGTACCAATCGGACGTCAACTTCCTGTTAAATGAGTACTTTGTTTATTTTCAGCAAAAATTTTCAAACAAATTTTTGTCAAAGAATTCTCAGCAACTGTTTATTGCAGATGCTTGAAATTTTTGCACAGTATTTGTATAGGCATGCCATATCGTGGGATGTATTTTTGTTCCAATCGGACGTCAACTTCCTGTTTAATGAGTACTTTGTTTATTTTTAGCCAAAATTTTCAAACAAATTTCCGTCAAAGATTTCTCAGCAACTATTTATTGCAGATGCTTGAAATTTTAAGACACTATTTGTATAGGCATGCCATATTGTGGGATATATTTTTGTATCAATCGGACGTCAACTTCCTGTTAAATGACGACTTTGCTTATTTTTTAACCAAAATTTTCAAACAAATTTTAGTCAAAGATTTCTCAGCAAATATTTATTGCAGATGCTTGAAATTTTTACACAATATTTGTAAAGGCATGCCATATCGTGGGATATATTTTTGTACCAATCAGGCGTCAACTTCCTGTTAAATGACGACTTTGTTTATTTTTAGCCAAAATTTTCAAACAAATTTCCGTCAAAGATTTCTCAGCAGCTATTTATATCAGATGCTTGAAATTTTAATACACTATTTGTAAAGGCATGTCATATTGTGGGATATATTTTTGTATCAATCGGACGTCAACTTCCTGTGAAATAATGACTTTGTTTATTTTTAGCCAAAATTTTCAAACAAATTTTCGTCAAAGATTTCTCAGCAGCTATTTATCGCAGATGCTTGAAATTTTTACACAGTGTTTGTTAAGGCATGCCATATCGTGGGATATATTTTTGTACCAATCGGATGTCAACTTCCTGTTAAATGAGTACTTTGTTTATTTTAGCCAAAATTTTCAAACAAATTTTCCTCAAAGATTTCTCAGCAACTGTTTATCGCAGATGCTTGAAATTTTAACACACTATTTGTTTAGGCATGCCATATTGTGGGATATATTTCTGTACCAATCGGATGCCAGCTTTCTGTTAAATGTCGACTTTGTTTATTTTGCATATTCACATCAGTGCGGGGGTATCACTAGTGAGCATTGGCTCACAGATATCTTGTTTTGTTCGATTCAGTTTTAGTATTTGTTAGGATTGATTAAATTCGATTAGATAAAAGTTTATGTGTATGGGGATTGTAGACTTGTTTTTGTGACAGAGCTGCATGGGGTCCTTACCATTTTTATAGGAAGCTTGGAAGGACTATGCTGAAAGGACTATGTGCAGTTTTATGCATTTTTTGCCCCCAAAATTAAAGTTTTATAAAGCGTTTTAAAAATAAGGGTGAAGATAGTTAGAATCATATTGAAAATAAGGGTGCAAAAGGTTATCACCACAGTGACGTCATAATGTAGAAATGAGGTCTTGAAGATTGCCTAATTTAGATAAAGTGATGTTTTGAAGCAAAATATGGGTGTTTTCCGATGGTTTTTCGACTGGGAAACATTGAGCGGAGGCTTGCTCAAGTACCATTTTTTAGTATAATGTGTATAATTATCTGAAGAAAAACATATGTTAAAATCTTACTTGAGCAGACCTGCGCTCAATACTTCCGAATGCAAAATATTAAGCAAAAATGAGAATATTTTCATCCATTTGCAAATTTGCGGGAATAAGGTCATAAAGCTGACGACATAGATAGATTGCCAATGAGCAATGGTGGCTAAAATCAAGATTAAAGTGATAGGCGCCCACTGTATTATGATTTATGAAGATTTGATTTTTATATGACACTATTTAAAAATTAGTTAAAATTGGGGGCAGATATTAGACCATATCGCACATAGTCCTTTGAGGTTTTCTTACAATTTTCTTGCAATCTTGGCGCAACCTTCATTAGTGGATTGCTTTAACTATATTCTATGTTAGTTACAAAGGAACTGACTTTTTGGAATTTTTAAAAAAATAAATGAACATAAACTTTAAATTTAGGGATATGTCCAAGATTTTTCATTTTGAAAAGCCTCAATTATTCTGTCAGGTAATTTTGACCAAAAATATTGTGATGGTGTTATAAAAACTGTACCAGCTAGAGTGTTTAAAAGACTCAATGAATCATATTACCACTCTTTTTCAATTAAAATCTCTAACTTTTCCCTCACTCAGATTTAATCTGTTCTTTATTGATGTATTATGTGCATTTTTTTTTTAAAGTTGCCAAAAATTGAGGTCAGAAGAAACAGGCAGATTACAAAACAATGTATTTTATAGTTAACCACTTAGGAAGCTCCTATTCAAAGTCATGTGTGAATTGCCATGTGCAGTCTTTTTTTTTTTTTTTATTCAGAAAAAAGGTTCAATTTTTATGGAACAGTTTATCTTTATTCATTAAAGCAAAAGTCCCTGCTGTATTCGAACTTGGTCAGTTGAGCAAGACTATTATACCAATTGCTCTACTGAGATAGACACCTGAATTTGGCAATATAAGCAGTACTTTACAAGAATTACCCTTAAATATTATGACAGATGTATTTAAACATAACGTGTACTTTTAAAATCTAGGTATATGTGGTACATGTATAATTGGTTTGACCTTATAATAACATGGTTCTTAGATTGCTGTTAGAGGCCAAAAGTACTATAAAATAAATTAACTCATTCAAAAAGCAAAAATGCTTCATAGTCTGGTGATTAAATGGTCAGACAAAAAATAGGCTACTGATGAAAATGCTTTAAATTTTCCTTTTTGTTTTATATCAAGTAATTTATAAAGAATGACAGTTGAAGTAGAGTAGAAATGATCCTAGTGCTATCTGATGGCTGTATAGAATGGGAGTCAAGACTCCTGAACCCTGATGCTAGCCCCAAATAGCCCAGTCTTAAATACAATATGATTTCCTAGCCTAATCATTACATCTTTTAATGAAATGCCAAGAAAAACAAAAGGAAATGCAAAAAGTCTTAGATTAAAAGATTGCTGGAGACAAAACAGTTCTGATTCTGCAGGAGAAGGTAATTACTGAAGTCTCGTACAAGACGACTGGGTCTGACAAAACATTGTCTCCTTATTAACCTTGGGTCCACCGCCAGTCATAAGAGGTTCTCGCCTGGTGACAAAGGATCAAATATCATATTTTTGCAGTTAGTGTTGGATAGAGAAAAAAAGAGCAATTCTAATAAATATGCATTAGGGCTTTAAATGGCTTTTTGGGGCCCAGTCTGAACATTAAATACTTTAAATCGCATGTATAGACGTACTTACATTGGAACAAAATTTGTTTCTATTTGTTCTTTATTGTCACAGAAAATAACTGCAAACTAGAGAAGGAGATGAAAAAGAATATAAAAAACGCAGAAGTGAACTTGGTTCTGGGTCTTGATTGTGTTTTCACAGGTTGGACCATGCTGCGGGTGTTTGGACGTGTCAGTTTAGATCATGTGATAATTTAGTTTGGGTGAGCATGGGTCTTGGGAGTCTATTGTGAGATGTCTCGGGGGTTACGGTACTATGACATGCGGTGAAGGCCTCCATCACACCACCAGTAATGAAAGGGCCCTCCAAAATGGAAATAATCTCTCCTATTGCAGATTAAAACCCAACTTTTGTCACTAAAATTCATACATTTTTAACAGGAGCTAAATTGATCTTTCCAAGGGTTTTTTTAATCCTCTTTGTACCTCAATTCCATGCATGGTTTAAAGATCTTGAGTGTCTCAAATTTAGTTTGCTTCAAAGTAACACTTTGGTTTGTCATGTAGACTTCTAATAGATACCTACTGGTACTTTGTCGGGTACTATCAAAGAAAAATGAAATATTCGACCATTCTTCAATTAAGTGGTAAAGTGTTAAAAGTAATCAATGATACTGAATGCTGTAAATTCCTTATTAAACGCGAGGAATTAATATCCGCGTAAAATCATGAGAAGCCTGTCTCGCAAATTTGAAAATCTTGCTTTTAATTTTTGAACATATGTCAACGACATGAAACTTTGATAAAAATTTCGGCATTCGCGATTTTATGTTCTCGCAATTTGATGGAAAATTGTTGAATTGGGGAATTAAGTACTCGCATAAAATAAGGAATCTACAGTATTGATTAAGATCATAAAAAGTAAGACAAAAGCATTTCTGAAGATAGTTTTGATTGATCAATGTAAGCATGATTATTATAACGCTAATATTAATTAAACTCTCAAGGTTAGGGTATAAACAACCATTTCTGCTGATTTTATTAAACTTTAGAGTCTAAACAGCCTTGTAGTTGCAAGGTCTAATGAAAAAAAGTCAATTTCATGCAGGCCATAATAATGTTCATGGTTGAAAACTGTGCAACACAAAAGCAACTTGAAATCAAAGTTTGTATAGTAACTGTCTAAAGTACAGTGAAACTCATTTACAGTAAACACACATAATTGGAATTTATGCTAACACTGAAAGTAGTTTCATTCCCATGCTAATCTAAAAAATGTTTCATAAACTGATCGGATATAATGATCGAACTACATTTATCCTGTTGTCAGAATCGTTTGTCCCTAACACTTTGCTGTAACCATGATTTAGGGTACCACCTCAACCCTATCCTGATAAATATTGTTTTGCTTATCTTTATTATTGTTTATATCTGTGAAAAAAAGACCAAACCCTTGGAGCAAACAGTTCACCATTACTCAGATTAAAGTCAGGCAAATAATCAGGGATCTCTGTTCATGTAGAGTTAATTCCTATATTTGTCAAAGTCATATTCTGTACTGCAAATTCAATTTATAACTGTAGGTCATAAATGTCACCGGGTTCATAGAAATGTATTCATTAAACAAAAAACGTGCACAAATTTATGACCGCTTCCACACGAATCCTGTTCTGTTGCATGATTGAGGACGATCCCTGGTGGCCAGCAGTGTCTAACCAGGCTTCTCTAGGTCTGCCCACTAACGCAATCTTGGTGACAGCCAGTGACACAGGAGGCTAATTACTGGTGTAGGGAGGCCTAAGTAGACCCAGCTTCCCTTACATGTGGAGGTGATACCTCCCATAACAGTAAATGAGATGAAATTGATTAGGATCAGGCCTGACGACAGATCTTCGGTCCCTCGTGGCCACTTCATAGTGTGCAGTTCTGGTTGAAAATTATGAGAGCTATAAATTTGGCACAGTACTTGTCAGAAATTTCTCACGTGCTGCGGCAAGACTAGATGCAGGCTTTGGGCCTGTCTCATTAATGCATGACATTTTTTGCTCAAGTTAATTTGATTTTCGGTTTATATCATATCACCAAAAAATACAGAGTAGTTAAAATATTGATTCTAAATCATTTTCCTTTGAACCAAGCTGGGTATTCAATTTCCTTGTGTCAATCTGGAGTTGTTATTTTGCAGGCAACTATTAGATCTTTTTGGTTATTAAATGAAGATGGGTTTTAGTTTCATAGGAGTGTTCAGTGCAAAATATAATGTTGAATGGGTTACTTTGAAGAAGGAAAAATGCTGGTAAAAACAAAGCTCTTGATTCTCTTAAAAAAAGGGAAACTCATTAAAAGCCCTTTTTCTTGTGAGAAATGTTACAAAATGCCCCCAAAAGATTAATAACTGTAAAGTTCTTTCCTTTCAATTAAAAAAAAAAAGTTAAACTTAATTATAGAAGACCTTGGATTGGTTTTGACTGTTTTATATAAATCATAAAGAATTAAATGTCCTTCCGAATGAAGAAAAATGATAATTTTGATTGATTCATTGTTATGTTATAAGATTTATCAAGTGATAATTTGAATACGATTGCAGAAAGAAATCTCGAAATCTATGATATTTTGATACAGATAAAAGAAAGGAAACGAGAAACCCTTTAATGATGTTATGACTATTTTTTGTAGACTTGGTACAAATGTCAAGGAGCTCCAGTGGCAACCAGAAAGAGTTCATCTCTATGACAACAACCCTGTGACCTTGCCAGATGTGGCGGGTGTGGCTTGTGGTGGCAGACACTCCATGGTTTGGCTGTCCAATGGCAATGTCTTTAGCTTTGGCAATAATTTCCATGCTCAATTAGGTTACGATTACAGGAGCAAAAACTACAAAGAAAATCAGGTAAATATGTTGCTTCATGTTGAAATTGTATGTTACCTTTGTACTAAGTAAAGATTGGCATGGTAGCTTCATCAGATAGTAGATAATGGACCATTCTATATTGTCTGTATTATTTCTTTCCATACTGATGAGTATTTTTTTTAACGAAAATTGCATTTTCTTAAATTGTTGCATTCGTTAAGTGTAATGACTTGTAAATTCACTAATGTTAATAAAAGATCTTTTTTATTTACCCTTTGTAAAAATAAAAATTGGGCTTCAAATTATATTCACATTAATGGTAGTTGGATTTGAATTTTGATCAGTCACCCGAGTCGCTTATAGATGACCAACTGTTTTGTGATCATGCAGTGCTGTCCGTTTTCATCCATTGTGGTTAAAGAAACTGAGTATATATTCTGAGTAATATAATCAACGAAACCTCCACTAAAGTTGTACATCAAGACCACAACGTTTCTAATGCTAGGGGGTGTCAAGTGATCTTTTCAAATCACCAGTCTGTCCATCTGTCTGTTCGTCCTTCTGTTAACTTCATATACACCTATATACAGCAAAGGATCATTACGGTATTAAGAATCTAAATTGTTAAAATAAGGACTAAACCCTTTAAATGGGTGTTAATCACAAAAATGTGAAAACAAGGTTGATGGTATCTCAAAAACTGCATTGCTAAAATTTAAATTGTGATATTGTACAGTCAAGCATTTTGATGTAGTTTAAAATCTGTACTGTTCAAACTGAGACCTCCAAACAAAAATAAAGTACTAGGGCCCAGGAGGGACTCGAAGTTCAACATAGAAATTTTTTGGGAAAAATCTTTTTATAAAGAATTTGTGTTACTACAATTGCAAGCATCTTGATAAAGCGTAGAATCTGAATTGTTCTTACTATGTTCCTCGAATCAATGCATGGGCCCCAAGAGGGGTTCAAAGTTGAACATAGAAATATTTGGGAAAAAAGTAAAATCATATGGGGTACCATTTTGATTTGATTGAATATTTATTCACAATGTTGGTGATAAGATCCTTGATAGTCTTTCATCTTCAGACAAATGTACTCCCATCTGGGAGAAAGCCAGTGTTTAATTGCAACCCTGGACAGTTACAACAAGGGGGATGGGATGGTTTGGACACATATGCAATAAAAATTGTCTGATATCTTGAAAATTCATTGAGATCCCCACCAACACTTATGTAACTCTTCAGACTACTGGACCTCTTGTCCAAAAGATATACCTTAACCATATTTGATTAATATTATGTGGTTACCTCAAAATTAGACAACAGTGAAATTAGATCAGAAATGAATTGGTAACTGATTCAGAAATATTTTATTTTATTTTTAATTGGTATATTTTCAAAAGTTTCCTTGGTTACTTTGGTGACCTATTGCATTGTACCCTATGTAAATCATTCATAATTGCAACTGTTCTAGTAATTGCAACAGTTAAACATGGTTAATTTCTTCTTTGAAACATTTGAATGAATTTCAACCAAATGTGTTTGGTAGCCTGTTTAGAGATAGGAAAGTATAGATTAAGAAATGAAGAGCCCTTGCCCAAGTGTCATGAAACTTTACATTACAATAATTTGAGTGATTTGTAAAATAGTTTAACTGTTGTGTTGTGTTATGCCCAGGTAACCATTAAGGCCCAAGGGCCTTTTTTCTTATTAAATGATTGAGTAGTTGCATACATCAGTGTTATAGATATACTGTATGGATGTGTATGCATATTAAACAATTGTATGTTTTATTAGGAATTTCACTTACCCCCAATCAAAGGAGTGCAGGAGAAAGTCCACTTTAAAAATAGAAAATCTTCAAAACATTGCAGAAAAATTATGGTGATGAGTGGAATGATTAAAAACACCCTCCTCCTATCCTAACATGAGTTTCAACAGCACACCAACTTTTTATTTTGGAAAAATTTTATAGCTGTTTGATTTATATCTAGCCAATTTTGGATTCACAGGCAGAGTTTTCCCCAAACCAAGAATATATACCTTTAACCCACTTGTTATTAATTATGGTCACAAAGACTTTCTTCTGATAAATATACTTTAGTATCCTTCTATGAAAATTTCTGTGTGTGCTCTTGAAACTGAACAAAATCTTATAAATAAAAGTGTGATGGTATGGTATGATTGATATGATACACCTATGTATTTTGATGCTGATATTTCCCATATCTACACTTGCAAATAAAACACTGTTTGTCACTTTGCATCTTACCTTATATTCACCATTTCTAGTGAAGATTACCACCAAGTTTACCGTCCACTGTTTGTGTAATGGTTGACCACCCACCATTTATATCAAAATTGACCATCCACCATTTGTATTCAAGTTAACTATACATTGATATCTCAAAATTCACAATCCACAATTTGTATTGATATTTCAAAATTTACAATCCACTATTTGTATTGATATCTCAAAATTTACCATCCACAATTTGTATTCAAGTTAACTGTACATTTATATCTCAAAATTTACAATCCACAATTTGTATTCAAGTTAACTACACATTGTTATCCCAAAATTTACAATCCACAATTTGTGTTCAATTTAACTATAGATACATTGTTATCTCAAAATTTACCAACCACAATTTGTATTCAAGTAAACCATACATGGTTATCTCAAAATTTACCAACCACAATTTGTATTCAAGTAAACCATACAATGTTATCTCAAAATTTACCAACCACAATTTTGTATTTAAGGTAACCAAACATTGTTATCTCAAAATTTACCAACTACAATTTGTATTGTTATCTCAAAATTTACCACCTACAATTTGTATTCAAGTTTACCATCCACCTTAAGAGTTCAGGTTTACCACCCATAATTTGTATCTAGTTTGTATTAAAGTTGACCTCCCATCATTAGCCTAAAATATGTACCATGTATATTGATGTAATATTTACCATTTTATTTACTTTTGTCTTTTGTTTTTCAAACATGTTAATGTTCTTTCACTGTTAGTATGCAATGTTATCCTACATGTCACAATATATAAAGTCCAAGGCTATTTATGAGTATAATTATTTTATTTACTGAAGGTAGTTGTGATCTATACATGTATTCTACAAAGGTAGATATATTTTAGGTCCAAGGTCAAAGTTTGTAAAATTAAATGTCATTAGATATTTAGTTAAATAGGAAAGAAAATGTAAGACCTATAATGTTGTTTGATAATTAACATATATCAAAACGAATCAAAATAACACATGTATAATACATTACAAATCATTTCTAGGGCAGTTTACAATTTACAAACTGCTCGGCAGTTCATAGAGAAAAGTTTAAACAGTAAAAAAGTTTTGTTAAATTGTATTACATGCCATTTAGGTAACTATTAAATATATGCCATAATTTAATCTTTTCAGGTCAAGCCACATCTTCTAAAGATCCTTATTCATAGACCAGTGGTCCAAATTTCTTGTGGAGAGAAGCATTCATTATTCAGGTTTCAAGATGGAACAATTGCATGTGTTGGGTAGGTTAGAATTAACTTGTAGGGAAAGTGAACATTGAATGTTCGTCAGCAAAATTGGTATTTTATTTATGTTACCATTTATATTTGATATTCTTTTTAGGAAAATGAACAGGAGAATGAATTGCAATAGAAAAAAATGAAGTGGAATAAACCGATTGCTGTGTATGGTTTATGATTTGATTGCTATTGCAGGTCTAATGCTAATGGTCAGATCGGAAACGGGACTCTGGAGGAAGTCACTGTCCCTGTCCTGGTGGAGATAGCCGATCCAGTCAAATACGTAGCCTCGGGAGCCAATCATAATCTAGCAATCACTTGTGAGTATTTCAGTTCAACACTGGCTATCGATGAATCATGGCATGCAGATGAATTTTTTTTCTCTTTTACTCAGCATTAGCAGGTTTTCTTCAGGGAAATAACTCCACTTACTAGCTGTTGGTTTCTTATTTCTTTTATTGAATTACCTCCCTTTTGGTGTAAATTGTGAGGCAATATTTGCGATAAAGATTCTTAAATAAAGTGAAGACCCTCTACATATTTTATGACCTAGTTTAAAGCAATAGTTTAGAATTACAATATAGCAGGTGTGATGGTATTGCATGTAGATGTTTAGGCTCTGTCTGAGGAAGTCGCAACCTTCGTCTGGAAGTTGCAACCTTCATGTTTCCTAAGCCCTCTTGCTGATAGTAAACAGATTTCTCCCCTGTCACTGATAGGAGGTGTGAAATCTAATTTATAATTCTGCGGCACTGGTACATGATAGTCACTTATTATATTTCAAAAGACTCTTATTATATTTCAAAGGATCTGTCCTGGTTTTTTGAGATATTTAATGAAGGGAAAGTGCATCTGGGCTTGTAGTATTTTTTACCTCAAACTGTATGGTAACACAGCAGCCGACTGCTTATTTTGGGCTAATTAATTGATTTTTTGTCCTTTCGAGATGCGTTTGACAGTCAGCTGACATTTTTATTCATAAAGATGTTGTTGTAACAAAAATCTTTACAATTTGGTCAGCTTAGACATATAGTTTCAGCCTCAGTGTCGATGTTCTAAACCATACTGTATATTAACACAGCAATATAACTTGCACTAGTTGTTCTTTTAACACAATTGATTCATTTCTTGATTAAACTGATTCACCTGGAACTACATGGATCTGAAGGGCAAATCAGTCTTGAAATTGTAAAAAAAATTATGATGCATAGTAGTTTTAGAGAGGCATATAATCAGCTGGTACAATAACATACAGGTATCTGTGTGTGTGTGTCCTCTGTCAGGTTACAGTCAGCTGGTACAGTAACATACAGGTATCTGTGTGTGTCCTCTGTCAGGTTACAGTCAGCTGGTACAGTAACATACAGGTATCTGTGTGTGTCCTCTGTCAGGTTACAGTCAGCTGGTACAGTAACATACAGGTATATGTGTGAGTGTCCTCTGTCAGTTTACAGTCAGCTGGTACAATAACATACAGGTATCTGTGTGTGTCCTCTGTCAGGTTACAGTCAGCTGGTACAGTAACATACAGGTATCTGTGTGTGTGTCCTCTGTCAGTTTACAGTCAGCTGGTACAGTAACATACAGGTATCTGTGTGTGTGTCCTCTGTCAGGTTACAGTCAGCTGGTACAGTAACATACAGGTATCTGTGTGTGTCCTCTGTCAGTTTATAGTCAGCTGGTACAGTAACATACAGGTATCTGTGTGTGTCCTCTGTCAGGTTACAGTCAGCTGGTACAGCAACATACAGGTATTTGTGTGTGTGTCCTCTGTCAGGTTACAGTCAGCTGGTACAGTAACATACAGGTATATGCGTGTGTGTCTTCTGTCAGGTTACAGTCAGCTGGTACAGTAACATACAGGTATCCGTGTGTGTCTTCTGTCAGGTTACAGTCAGCTGGTACAATAACATACAGGTATCTGTGTGTGTGTCTTCTGTCAGGTTACAGTCAGCTGGTACAATAACATACAGGTATCTGTGTGTGTCCTCTGTCAGGTTACAGTCAGCTGGTACAGTAACATACATGTATCTGTGTGTGTGTCCTCTGTCAGTTTATAGTCAGCTGGTACAGTAACATACAGGTATCTGTGTGTGTCCTCTGTCAGGCTACAGTCAGCTGGTACAGTAACATACAGGTATCTGTGTGTATGTCTTCTGTCAGTTTACAGTCAGCTGGTACAGTAACATACAGGTATCTGTGTGTGTCCTCTGTCAGGTTACAGTCAGAGGGTACAGTAACATACAGGTATCTCTGTGTGACCCCTGTCAGGCTACAGATGGGCCCTTTTAATCATGTCATGTTATGACCCCTTGTGAATCAGATATAGACAATATGTATGGGTTCCTGGGGTCTCTAGCAGCACTTCCCCTGTGCTGGTTACATCTGGTGCTACCTTTGACAGTGTGTGTGGGGAGGGGGTGGGTAAGGCTTTTTAATCAAACAAAATATTTTATTCAATATAATATATTGAATAGGATTAGGCAGCAGGCACATCCTATTTTTGCCTTTTCCCAACATCAAGGTCAAATGAACAAATTGAAATGTTAATGCCAGGCTTTGATACATACTGCACTTAATAGTGGGTAGTCAGGTTGACTAGATCTTCATATAAATTAATTACAATCCAGTTCTCTTAACATTTAAAAATATAACCATTGCATTTATTACTGTGTCTCCTAATTGTTTATCCTTTATAGGATTATGAAGAATTTCTTTTGTGATAATCTAGAAATATACAGCTGTTATCATCAACATCTTTTTGAATTTGTTAGGGGATTATTGAATTGATATATTTTTGTAATGTAAAATCCATTTCACCATGAAGGGCTTTATTTTGATAACGTGTTTTTCATCAATTGATCATACTATTGAGATGTGGGCGTCAATATTATTTGATCTAAAAATTTTAAATGAGAGTATTGAGCAAACAATTTGCAATATGATTTTCAGAAAAAAGATTTGCAGTTGTTCGCATTTTGCTGAATTTGTTTTATTATATAGATCTACTGTTTGATAAGTGTGTGTTTATCACCTACATTCAACACTCGGTTCTTTAGAAATATGTTTCTTTATACAAGGTTAAGGTCATAGGCTAAAAATGTGTATTAATTTTGTATAGCTGAAACCAGAGATGTAGCCCAATTAACACTTTGCAATAGTTGTTTCCCATTTTGGGGTCAACTCAATTAAAGGTCAAAAGGGAAAAACCCAACCTTCCGCTTCTTTATGTAACCAAATTTTTGGCATCCTGTGATGATCTCTCTCCGACATTGTCAAACTTTCCAAGATTAATATGGTTTTCATCATTGAACTTTTATTTAATTAATTAAGCTAGGTGCATGAATGAATTTCTGAAATTGTATTGTCAAACATTTTTCATTGGATCTATATTCTTCTATTTTTTTAGCATTGTACCATCTACATTTGATTGTCCATTATATTGCATTTTTTGACAGTCTTGTATAAAAAAATATCCTTGGCATAAACCATAAACATTAACATCTATTCAGTAGCTCAGCATGCATAATTTAAAAATGTTTCAGAACCTGGACGAATTTCTGTCCTCTGCTTGTAACCATAGTTACCAAGCTGTAGAATGTCCAGCCATTAAATACCGATGTTATATTTATATAAAATACTTGTACATTATTACTAATCAGTTAAGATATATTTGTTAAATTACCGTATAACGGGTATTTTTTACGTGCTGCTAATTTTTACTAATTTTTACGAGTTATATAAAACCGTAAAAATTAAACGCGTAAATTTTCACAGAAGTAAAAAAACACCGCACGTAAATTTCTACATCGTACGTATGAGAGTAATGTTCATGACCTTCAGCTCAGTCCCTGACGGCTGTACATGTGCATGTAGGTATATTTGGGCGTTTTTGGTCAGGTGGTGATAACAGTTCAGATCTTTCAGTCAGTCTTGAGTATTTTTTAAAACTACGTATAAATCCACGTTAGTAGCTAGATGTCTTTTTTGGTTTGGAGAGAAAAAAAGAGAGAAATTTTTTTTGAAATGAAGTTGTCTTTCTTTTTTTCCCGGTAAATCGAACTGAGACGAGCACATGGTGTACAACAATGATGATACCCAGATAAATAGGAATAAATAAAGTGTATATCACATATAAAATAAAGGTAAATGTATAAAGTAAGGATGTCAACGAGTACCCGGTTAACCGGGTACTCGATCGAACGTCAGAGTATTGAATACTAAAATCAGTACTCGGTTATTGATTGACCGATTTGACATCCCTAGCTATAAATATAAGGAATTGTTAACAGAAAAACGATTTTCTGATTTGTATATGTATGTGTCAACTGTAACAAAGTCATGGTGAAATTTCCACATTTTACCACAGATGATTTTAATTTTTACAGACGTGTCCAATTCGTAAAAAAATAACGCGTAAAAATTCAAATCACCCTATTTTATGACGAATTCGTAAAAAATTACAGCAGTAAAAATTACCCGTTATACGGTATTGTTAGCCTATTTTCTGATTCGGCAATAGATTAACGTTCTATTTAATTTCTAAAAAGTAAAAATACACTTCTAATACCTTGTACTCAAAACATTTTTCACGTATTAATGACTAGCTGATTCAACTGTGTATATTAATATCAGTTAATAACCATAATATGAAAAATGAAAAAGTTCATCAAGAACTGGATTTCAAGAAACTAGGTAATTAATGCTATTGTTTTATTTCCTCTAACGAGAAGAATTTGTTAATTGTTCTTGCCCTTTAAAGAGTTGTTCAAATAGATGTTGTGGTAAATTCTTTATGCATTAAAATTATAATGATTACTCAAAGTACATTATTTAAGTTGCTTTTTAATGTTGAAGATTATCAATTTGTAATACAAAATTGTGAAACTTAACATTTGAAAAAATTTTAACGAACTATTTGCAATTATTTTATTTCATTGCATGACTAGAGTAGCCTATTATTGTCTGTTATTTGAACACATCTTGTATACTACATGCACCTGAAAAAATCTGAATTAAATATCTAACCCTGATTTTCTTTATATCTTGGTGAGAAAGACATTGTGGTGATTCATTTTTTAAATAATGCCCAGCATACCCTTTGAACCTTGGGAGTTACAAAGTTACGACAAGTCGTGTTCTTTAGCTGATAAGTCATGATTACTTTTTTTATTCTCAGAAAGACCAAAAGAAGTCCCCCAAAGATTAATGACTTCATTAAATATGAAAATTGTCACCAATAACAGGCCAAGCGAATTCTTGTTTTTGCAAGTGACCCAGCAAATGAGGCTTTTAGACATAAACCACTATAAGCCGCAAGGTGCAAGAGAGTGAAATGTCACAGGTGCTGCAGGCTTTACTGATGAAGCTTTCTAAGTGATTAGATTTATGTAAAAGTTAATTGGGCCTTTGTCTTGGGTCACATTTGTTATTATGTAGATAGAGCCTGTGGAGAGGGTAGAGAGACCGTGATTCATTCTACGTAATTCATCTGTATGAACCTTGCTGCATCTCAAATTGTAATTAATTTGTGCAGACGTTTTCTTCATTAATGAGTGTAAATTCATTAATTAACTTTTCAATTTACCTATTATAGAGCACAGAAATAATTATGTTTTGGAAAAAAAAGGTATTGAGTATAAACATAATTAATTGGAGTGTTCACAAGCTAGCACCTGGACTCTTCTGTTCCTTGAAGTAACCATCACTGTTTTTTACCTGTCCATACAAAGAAGCATCCTATATGTATGCTGCTGCTTGGTTCATGCTATTTCTGTCCTCAGAAAAGGTGTCGGGCCATGTTGGCCTTTTTTTTCAAACATGTTCAACTTGTAGCAAATTACAGGCAGATTTGGACGAAGACCCTTAACATGTTGCACCTTGTTAGAATTAAAGAACAATTTCTCATAAAAATGCCAACCTTGGAAATTTACAGAGGCATAAATGTCTCCAAATATCATCAAGGGACCCATGCAAATACCAGGTTGAACATTTTTTCCTTGTTAACACGCATGTTTATAAAGGAGATAGGAGCAAGGGCGTGATAAATTATTGAAAGATGGGGAGAGGCTAATGGGGAGATATTCTTATGAATGGTGCAGATTGCATCTTGATACACCCTAGTTATGACTCAAGTTTTTCATCTTTCAGAGTTATTTAATCATATCTCACCTATCTCGCATGTTGTGAAAAAGAGCCGTGTTCATGCTGAGCTGAATGTATATCTGTTTGAAAAACGCAAAGTATATCATCTGATCATCGTTTCGGTGTGCACTAGGGTTTCATTATCAGGCCATTAGTGCATAAAATGAATGCACAAGGAGCAAACTTCTAATGAGTATCACATCTAAGTCAGCTTTCTCGCTGTCATTTACATAAAAGAAGGAAGTTTTGCATTGTCAAGCCCTACCACCTTTTGGAAAAAGACTAATTGCATTGAAAATCTGTTTTTTCTCTTCAGCAGTGTGAGATAATCATTAAGAGATTCCAGATCTGCTTATGAATTTATCACATTTTGAAGCAAGAAAACATGCACTAATAGATCTCCAATATCTTCATAACTTCAGATCCTGGACCATATAGTATTTGACACCTTTGAGTTCATTACAGTTCAAAGGTTTGGCTTAGCTTTGTGTACATATAGTTCTTAAGAAAGACAGTGCTCCACCCTAATGGGTTTTTGTTTCACAAATTACATAATCCCCTCATTTTTGTATTAAACAGAGTGCTTTCCTTGGTTTCAATGGGGTATCTCATTTATCAGTCTAAGATCAAAACAGAAAAAAGAATTATCCATCAAGTAAATTTTGTTAATTAGATATCGCAAGATGTGGACTAAGCTCAGAAGATGAAAAGGTCATTTAGTCAGAAAACAGGAGAAAAATTAATGATTTTTAATTTCAATTTGGACGGTAATGAGATGGATTTGTACGTAATGATTAATTTGTTTGGTGACGTGATTTTTGACATTGATGCAATGCACTCATATGGAGTTGTGTAGGTCGGTCCAACATGGAGCCTGCAGGATAAAAAAATGGGAGGAAAAGTATTGTTATTAATCATAAATACTTTGTGATGGATAGGGGGATAGACAACTCCAGATGAAATATTTATAACTTTCTGGATCCAAAAAATGTGAGGAAAAGTATTGGTATTAATCATAAACATTTTGTAATTAAAAGGGGGATAGACACCTCTAGAAGAAATATTTATATCTTTTTGAAGGTTTTCTCTGTTTTTTGTCCTAATGCAAATATTTAACCTTTGTGCTAAAGATGAGTAGAAGCCAAATTGTTGCATTGATTTTCCATAGTTTTGCAGAATCAATGAATTTTATATCATATTTGTCTGTATCAGAGTTTAAATTATGAAAATGAATTATTTTACAATGTTTGAACCATTATAATTGTCTGAGAAGTTAAATTTTGATTAAAAGGGTCCTGTTTATTTTGAACAAATTTTATGTGGCATCCCTTTAATTCAGGTACAAAAATCTGGAATTCAAGATTCAGTTATTGATTTTTCACCTATGAATGATATATGTGTACCTTGCCATCATAAAACAGTATTTAAATTTTTTTTATGTCTTGTGGAGGGTCAATTAAATTTATAAAAGACTCCCTTGATGAACAATTTTAACTTGAAGTTCTTTTTTTCACCAGGCCAGGGTGACGTTTTCATGTGGGGTTATGGTAAAGGGTGTGGAAGCAAAAACAAAGACATCCTCTCCCCAGAGAAAGTCCCCCTCAAGAGGAAAGTGGTGGAGGTCTCAGGTGGTGCCACCCACAGTTTGGCCCTCTCTGGTAAGAGATTTAGGACGTCACTACTGTAGATTCCTTATTTCAAGAGAACTTAATTTCATATTTCCACAATTTTGTATAAAATTGTGAGAATAAAAAAATAGATTAGAAGCATAAAACTTTTGTTTTAATTTTATTTAGTTAACTGTATCACTATCAGAAAAATTAAAGCAAAATTTTGAATCTACAAAGGGTGCCTCTGGTGATTTTTGGGGAGTATTGATTCCTCAAAATTAATTAGGAGTTTGCATTTATTGGTGACTGAACTTCACTGTTTCAAGCTTGTCCATAATCCTGTTTGAAGAGAAAACTTGTGGCTAACTATGACTGACTGCACTTTAAATATAATAGGACTATAGAAGGTTTTTTAAAGTAATTTAAGCACCATATTATCATAATATAACATTCTGTTTTGATTGAAATGTCTTCTTTGTCTGGAGTTTATATTAAGAAGCCAAAATGAAGAGAGGTCTGGCAATCAGGAAAGTATTTGTCACATAGATATGGTTTTAATTATTTCAGGGTCAAGAAATGTAACTTACAATTAAGCAGTTTCTTTTAACTTGTAAATGAAGGTATATTTAAGGATCTGGTACAATTTATGTTGAAGAAATTGCTTATGGAACAGTATGTATCATAATTTATAGATGTTAAATTTTATGATTATGGTGGTCATAAAATAGTCTTTTGAGTGCATATATTTCCATGTTTCTCATTTATCATTTTGTAACACATGAAATGCACTGTTCAAAAAACGATCTTTAATTCATAAGCTGCCTTGCCCAGCCATAAGAAGTGGCCATCAATAGGCCGCCCGACTACTGCCGGTATGACAATGTGTAGAATGTTTTAACAGACATTGTTAATCAGCAGCTGATAATGGGTAATGGAGGGGAATCCCAGCAACTAATAAAATCGGTCTGACAGGCGTTTAGGGTCACAGCATTGTACATCAATTCTATTGTTTTAATGTCGACCAGGTGGAATGGTTGACAGAGAATTTGGAAGGACATTTATCATCTAGCACCATTGGATCACACCCCTTTAATGCATATCCATATTGTGGGGAGCAGCAGGGATCTCGGTGGAGACTGACCATTTCAGGGCCAAGTAGAGTGGCTCTACTGGATAATGACCAGCTAGATCGTTATTAGCCTCTGAAATGTCAGAGAACCATAAATGTTGTGTGAAACACAATCAAATAGACATTCCTTTGCACCTAGGTTGACGGCTGTCAGAAAACTTTAGCTGTAAAATAACTTTTTATTTAGAAAATGAAATTAAATGTAAATACCAAAAAAAATATAAATGAAAATGATAAAAAGGTATGATATTAAAAGTGTGCAGGTGTTTGAAATGTCAAAAAAAGAGAATGATGGCTTGCTTTCATGATAGGTAATGATCGTATGGACTGAAATAAAAAGCCCCTTTTTGTTTTCTTAATGAGTACACTTTGTGTAATAGAGATGTGTCGGTTACATTACCCAATGTATGCATTACATGTATCTGCAATGGTCTGCAGTGTTTCTACATTTTCTATACCCAAAATAACCATGCATCTCAGTTGTCAGTATCAAATCTCATTAAAATTAATGGCTTGCAGTTTTTTAAAGTTCCAGTGTCGGTCTAGGGCTTTGTAATTGGCTTTAACATGGGTATTATTTGCATATCCCCTTTCTGTTCAAATTATGTCATTTTATACTTATAGAAAAACTGGCGCTATGTACAACGCAGAAATTCTGAATTCAAAACCATGGATATTGCAGTGCAAAAATTATAAAAGAGCAGAAATTGCTTTTAATTACCATGGACAACTAGCATGGGATCAAAGGGGTGGTTGAAAAAAGTGCATTTTTTGCATATCATCTTTCACTTCTGAAGTCGTAGATTACCAAGGGGGGATTAATGCACACGTGGAGAGGACATCAGTTTGGGTCGGGGCAGGCGATGGGGCCCCCAAACCTCCTCATCAGGTTACTAAGTCTATTGTCTGGGATTACATAATGTGTCAGTCTTTGACAGTTTACAGTTCACGTGGTTAAGCCCCTAATGATCTCCTACCGATGCACAATTATGATTGCCACGCTGCAGGTTTTGGTGGGTCCCTGGTTTATTTTCTGTGCAGGTCAGATAAGTATGTCGGTGACACTTTAGAAGGCCATTTATATGGGGTGCCCCAGACACACAAATCAAAAGATTGGTGTATTATTAGGTGAGGAGACTTTAGAAATGCCCAATTTAACCCGTGAACTACTTCAAGAACCCCCCAAAATATGACTGGAGTGAAAGTAAAATGGGTCATTCTCATCGTTCAAAGACAAGGTTACTATTTGGGAGAGGTATGGCGAAGTTTTTCAGGCAGATTTCTCTCACTGAAAAAAATTTAGAACATCTTTAGCATGTGTAGAATAAATGTCTGTTCATGTACATTGATCATCTTGCTAAATTTCAAAGTATTGTTAACATCATTAAGTTGTTACCTTGATCTTCATTATAATGTATAAATTGATATCAAAAGAAATTTCACTATGGTATTCTGGCATTTTTACTAAGTTTTAGAACGTGTATCCAATAAAAATAGTGGAAATAAGTGTAAAACTTTTGCATTGCTATTGAGAGAGTTGCAGATCCCACAGGCATGCATGGAGTAAAATTTTTTAAATCATGCTTTTCATTTTCCATCCCTTCATTTTTTGTAGGAAAGGTAAAAAATTTATGAGATTTGTCTTAAAATTAGCAATTAATGCTATATATCCTTCATTACCCTTTGTCATGAAATTATTATCCTTCCTTAAATTAATATTTAAGAATATCAAATTCTTTTTTAGGAGCAAACATCATCATTTATTTAATATTTTCAACTGTAATTTTTAATGAAAAATTGGTATTGACTTAAGATTTAATATTTGATGTGAAATGTTATCATTTATTGCATGTTAATGTCAATGGAATTATAGAGTATTTTACTATGCACATGCATATTGATATTTGATAAAAATAGAGATCTACTCCATTATTGATTTTTGTTGTTGATACATTTTCATTTTTCATATAATACAATGTTAACATTTTTAACCTTCATATTTAGTATATAACTTAATTTTCAATATGTGCAAAAATCAGAGATATTATAGGTGAAACAAAAAGTGCTTTGTTACGTACTGAAAATAAAGCATTTTATTCAAAGGAGGGGGGTATTGATGTTTATCAGGATGCATACTTGTAAGAAGTGTGAATGTTGCAAAGGAGCTCCAACTTTCTAGAGGTTAGAACACGTAACCTTGGGAGCAAATGATCAAGTCGAAGGTTGAATACAAACACGTTGGGTTCACTTAATTCAATTGTTGATGCATTCTATCCTATATCTGTTTGTTAAGCACCGTACGAAGTGTCAGTCTGTATACCAACATCCAGTCACCCCAGCAGACCCTGGGCAGAACCTGTTAATGGCCCGTGCGAAGATCAAGTACAGTTTCTGTCAAAATTTGAGGCCCTCCGGGAAATTACGCATTCGGAAAGTTAACCTAGGATTGACAATGTATGGATTCAACTTGACTGTTGGAACCATTTGTATACAAATGTATGGTAATCTGATTTCTGGGTAATATCTCGGGTTGTTATTAGATTAGTGGTGCTTTATGAAGTGCAAAGAGTGTACTGGCCACAATCGATTTGAATATGAAATATTTTTATTTGAAGTAGCATGACTTGAAAACCTTCGATCATCTTCTTTTGGATTGGATTAGCGCAAGGAGTAATAATGAAAAGTTAAACTCAAAGAAAAACTATTTTTATCCCAAACTAATGCAAGATTTATAAAATATAAATATTCCTAAGAATGGGAATTTTTATAGTTTTTATGCAGTTAATTTTATGACTTAAGTTGATTTTTTATTTTGATGATTTGAAGATTTTAGTTCTAATTTTATCAAAATATTAAGGAAAGTATAGTTAGCAACCCTTAATTCTGCTTATTATCTTGTGGGGTCTCCCAAGTTAAATTCAGAAATCCCCCTCCAAGAACCCCAAGTACTTTGACCTGTTTTGTTGAGCCTCGCACTTTTTTGACATCTATATCACCTTTGTTAATGAAGGAGAATTAAAGGTTAATTTAACATGTCTGAGTTTTTTTGTATGGAAGTCATCCGTGCTTACCAGATCTTCCTGTTTCACAAGCCAGCAGTTTGCCATCAGTAATTTAAATTATCTCGATATCCAAAGAAACTGATTCAGTTAAAGTTTATTGCAAATTGAAATCATATGCAAAATTTTCTTCTCATGAAAAGCTGCACCATCTAGGATTTTGATGAATTGATTATCTGCAATTTAAAGTTTTAAGCTGAATCTATTGCAAATTGAGATTAAATGCAATGTGCAACAAAATTTCTTTTCATGAAAAGGTGCAGCATTTAGGATTTTGATGAATTGATTATCTGCAATTTAACTTTTATATATGCAAAAAAGTGCAGAATTTGATATTTTGATAGATATGTAATGAATATATCTATAATGTAATTTTAAGACGAGATATTTTATATAAATCTGTGGGAACTGTTCTGCAATACTGGTTCATGACCTCTCAGATGAGGATGGATCAAATCTTCTGAAAGTCTCGAAAGAACCCTCGATAGAACCCTTGACAATGCAATCGCCTAGTAAGGATTCAAATTCTCAGGCTTTATTACACAAGGTTTATCTAACCCTAGGGCAAGTCTGTGCAGTGTTCATATTCCCTCCTTAACAGTCTCCGACAATAAAACTGGTGCTTCCTGGGATCGGCTCTCCTCCTTGCCTTGTCAGGAAATCTTCTGGGGGACCATTACTGTGTTTTGAACAGCTCAAACTGTCATTCTAATGGATACTTAAAGTTTTCTTACATTTGAGTTGCTAAACTCATATTGCTCATATTAGGCAATGACGACAAAACAGCTGCCAATTTGAAGGGGAAAATTAACACAGATGGGGAGAGATAGAAAAAGTCAAGAAGCTCATTTGGTATTCTTGTAATACAATTTGAGTACATAAAAATGTCATTAGACTTTGGGTGATGTGGCACAGATTGTAGGTTCAGAAGAAACAAAAATAAAAAAGTGACACTCTAAGTTCCTTACTCTCTATTGAATTGTGATTATTTTCACTTCTTGCAAAGGAAGAAAATCAAATTCAACATCATTATAACATGCGCAAGATTCAACTTAATGTTACTTTGGAACTTTCCTCTTTTCTTAGTAGGCATGAGTGCAATCAATGCAGTGAAAATGAGGTTTTCTTTCCCCTCCTTTATCATCTTGAATTGGAATTGTCAATCAACTTTCGAGTTGTAAAAGTAGATTACATCCAAAGAGCTTTTGATAAGACAATGCATGGTTCTTGAATTTGTTCCTGAAATTGCAGACTTATATATGTATATAGTTCTGTTTTTATAGGCCGTAAGACGGTTTCAGATATTTGGAACCTTTTGAAATCTATTGGTTTATGTTTTCTTATAAAGTGTGTATAAAAAGGAGCAATGTCAGAATATAACAAATTAAAAAGCAAATAATTAACATTGAAATTGACAAACACCTAAATGATTATGATTATTATGTTAAACGATAGACTGTATGTCTTAATTCTTTAAAGGTTCGGCAGAAATTTTCCAAATTGGGATTCCTAACAGGATTTTATTTCTTTAAAAGTAAAATAGATTATTCATAATGATAATAAGAATGTTTTGACTGTTTATTGTTGGCCTTTTAGCATTTCAGAACCTTTAATAAACTGTAGAATGCAGCCCTAAAATTTCTCCATATATCACTGGTCCCTTTCTCCTTTCATTATTTAACTGCACATAGAGGGAGTTTCAGCCCCTCCCCCTTCCACTCCCCCCATTCTTTGTGTGACCTGGCCAAATTACGTGTGGATGGTGGGAAAATTATCCCCTGAAAAGGATCGGGACAAAGACGGGAGGCTTGAGAAGGCTCTTCCTTTGTCGTGAGATACAGGAACAGTCCCAGTGAATTGTAGCTCGTGACAGCTAGAAGTGGTCAGTGTGGTCAGACCTCGCCGAAATGTGACATGTCACCCATAACTATGGCTGTTGAGTATCGTCCATCATTTGATCGACTATAAAAGGGTCCTGTAAAACTCTTCCACTGACTGTATATAAACATCACATCCTAGCTATCTAATATTTTCAGATATTACAAGTGCTGAATATAATTCTTTTCTTTCTTCTTAACATATACATTCTGACCTATTAAAAAATGAAATGAATAGCTTTTGTTTTCTTCAATGAAAGCTGATAAAAAAGCTCCTTTTGAACTCTTTTTAGAACTTTTTTAAAATCACAAATATAATTCATTTTTCTGAATACTTGTAATCAATTTAAGTATTGACTGAAAAATGTAAGTTTTTAGGTATAAACTTTGTATTGGGTGTAAAACTGTTTGCCAAAAGTTATGTTTTAATGAACTGCATAATCTGTATGATAATGTAATTAGGGTTATGACAGCAAAATTTAACACCCAACAAATTTAATTTGCAAATATCCTCATTATTGTAATTGTTGTCATGGGACATTTTGAAATCTAAAATAAGGGAAAATAGTTTGATTCTTATAATTCTTTATAAAGACCAGGACTCTTGAGCATGCAGTCACAGCGCAGGATTGGTTTTTGTCTGATAAGGTCCATCCATTAGCTAATAGGAGTAAAGGCCTTGATTACATAATGCCATGCCATTTATGCCCATATAAAAAATGGATCCCAATTACTTTGAAATAATGAGCCAAAAAATAAGATGTTTATGGGGATAGTGTCAGTTTCGCTGGCATATAACAGCCAGACTTTATCAGAAGAGTAGATCACGATTACAGCCTGAAAACAATTGAAATATTTAGACACCATATTCCCTGTGGTTGAAAATAGGCATTTAGGGACTATTAGTGGGGTATCAAAAATACACCAGCGAGAGATTATGAAAATTTATTTCCCTGTTGGTCTACTGTCAGCAGAAAAGATAGAACTTTTTCATTGATAAAAAGTTATTACTTACACAATTTTTTGTTCAGGTTTACTTAGTTAATTATGTACTTTGTAATTATTAATGTACTTGAAAGATTATGAAAAAATTAAACAAATATATCATATTTTTAAACAAATTTATTATGATTTTTTAGGAAAAAAACAATTTCAATGTTTATTCTTTAATATGATATGCCAAATATCTTGAATTCAAAACATATGTCATCTTTTCTGCAAAGGTTCAGAAGGTTGCTCTTATCCACGACGGGTGAGGAACACAGGCACAGAGTTTTTGTCGTGATGGGTCTTTGTTACCATCTAGTACTTTAAAAGTCAGGACTGCTGGGTTTAAATCTAGATTTTAATGACTACCAGGTGTCAAGTTGACAAACAAGAATTGTTGTAGCAGCTTTGTAATGAAGAAGGCTTGTCACAACATAAGAAGACCTTTAATAAAATTATTTTTCAAGTGTAAAAGTTTGTGACATTTTGCTTCATCTGTCCACAAGTCTTCATTTACAAAATTAAAATATTCTTCACTTTAACTTAACTGTCGCTTGATCTTGGTACTGTGCCGCAGATGTAAAGTTTTAATAAGACGCTTTTAAACACCGTTGAGGTTCCCCATGATATATATGATAGTGATGGCTGATATGTTGCCTCTGATGACACATTATTAATTTTCAAGACCAAACCCTAACTCCCGAGGGTTTTTTCTTAAAGTCTTGCCACAATAAAATGTTTGTCTGTACCTTTAAAAATAGTTATTCAAGCATTCAATTCATCCATTATATTGTCTTTTTGTTTGATGCACAAATAGATAAAATGCAAATGAAGATAGCATCAGACATGTGCACTGTTACAAAAAAATACACACAAAAGAAAAAATACCAGATGATAAATGACCATCAAATATAAAAAAAAAAATTACATTAAAGTTGAATGTAAAAATTCAGTTCTGATTTGAATTTGAAATTTTAGATTGATGAAATCGACAAGCTTTCTTGTTAATCCTCTAAACTCTTGTTCGTATTTTCTTTTTTAGCTCTCTTCTAAAAACGTGAACAAAATCGTGCAATATGAATTATGAATAGATTTTGTGGCAGATTTGCAGTGCAGTAATCACTTGTGTTGGTTTAGCATTGCGGGTGATAATCTTCGAAATAATCTCAGCTGTGTGCAGTTTTAGCCTCTCTGCTAATTAATGAGAGGGTTTTAAACATGTGGACCTCATCTTTTTTTAATTCAGTGTACTTTTGGGTGGATCGTTATAGACTTTTAAACCAGACATTTAAACAATCATAAATGATATAAACTACCAGGGGAGGTCAGAATTTGGATGCCTTGATTTTCATAATTTCGCACTAAGGTGTGTAGGCTCTTTGCCTAGGATAAACTGGTTACCAAGATATAAATCCATGGGAAATTACATCTTTTACAATTGTGAGTAGTAAGTTAACTGTAAAGTTGTTATAAAATAGTTCTCCACGGTTTGTTTTAGCAGAACATGTAGATAGCTCAAAGATTGGAGGACAAATAATGTGTGGGCATTTTATGTTTGTTTCTTTGTAGGTTCATTTTGCATTGATGAGTCTATAATGACCTAGATCTTAGTGCTGATGTATCTTCCACCCTTTTGCTATACTGTGTTTATCTTCTCTGGTTGGTGATGAATTAAATTAAACATTGTTTTCACAGCTCAGTATTCTTTTTCATTTAATCAAATGATTTAGCTCACTATTCTGAAATAGTGAGTATGTAAATTTCAAAAGTCTTTCTTCTAGCCTATTTTTCAGGATCAGGGAACATATATGTCTGTGTATTTTTTAGGATCATGCAGGCAACATATATGTCTGTCTATATATGTCTGTATGTATGTGTCTATTTTTCAGGATCAGGGAACATATATGTCTGTCTATTTTTCAGGATCAGGGAACATATATGTCTGTGTATTTTTCAGGATCAGGGAACATATATGTCTCTCTATGTATGTCTGTCTATTTTTTAGGATCATGCAGGCAACATATATGTCTGTCTATTTGTGTCTGTCTATATGTGTCTTTCTATTTTTCAGGATCAGGCAACATATATATCTGTCTATGATGTCTGTCTATATACATGTATGTCTGTCTATTTTTCAGGATCAGGCAACATATATGTCTGGGGTAGTGGTTTGGATGGTCAGCTAGGATTGGGAAACTCCAACACATTTCAAAGCTTTCCCAAGAAGTTAAAACACCCTGAACTGAGGAGGAGTGTAGTGAAGATCCAGGCTGGGGAATATTACAGTACTGCCATCACAGGTACTTGTTGACTCTAAAAAAAATTTAAAGGAATAAGAATTGCCAAAAAGTACAAAACGAATGATCAAACAATAATCAAATTTTAGGCAAGACTTTTTGTCATGAATGTGTTTAAAAAAAATAGAGCAGCTAGGTTTCAATTAATGATTTATATTTGTACCAATTAAGACCGTATTATTGTTTTAGTATATTTATCAAAATTTTATTAAATTGAAATTTATATAAAATTTTATAATTTTCAGAATGCAATAATTTATGTCAAACAGATGTTATGTTCTAACGCAGGCCTTCAGTTAAATTTGGAAGAGTGACATTATTTATGATATATGTATTAAAGCTATAAGGTTTTGTCAACTTTGTCTGGTATAAGACTCTTGCAAGAAGGGTCGTTTTAAAAAATTGATAGCAGATGGGTGCAATAGGTCATTTTGATCATAATTTCAGTTAAAGACCTTGTTGCATGTTGACCCAATTGTAATTAAATCCTTAATGCAATCCAGAAGCTCATAGCAGAGGTTAAGATTTAAAAACAGGTGACCTCTTGATTGTAGTGAAAGACTCGACAATATGATGTTCAAGTGTGTACCAACAATCAATCAAACCTTTCTGCTAACTATCAAATTCAGATCACAAATACTACCTGACCTGCTTCAACAGTAGAACAGGGGGGCATCAATTACAATCATAAGAACCAATATTTGATTCAATTATTAATGTAAGTGTTTAGACCTCTAACATGGGCCATGACCAAGGATTTTCTGACATTTGAGAGGATGACGGGACTTCACCCCCTGTTTGTCATGTAAAGTGATGCTGCATCGGAAAACAAATAATTGTTTGCAGAGCATTGAAAAAGGGTTAAGAATGTGAGATTCCTTTCCTCCTCCCCGAGGCTGGGGTTTGAGCTTTATCGGCAGAATTGATAAAGCCTTTTTGAAAAAGATAAACATCGGATTAAACTTTCGATCAGCCCACATGATATGAGCATCACATCTAATGCACTTTATTGAATTTCTTAATGAAAAAATGTCCAAAAGCATTGGCTTTTACTAGATTTGATAATTGGAAGAAAGATAATATTGGCATTACAGTAAAAGTATTAATTTTATATCAGCTATTTACAATTATAAACCCAGCTTGGACAAAGACAGTGCTGTAATGATAATCAACATTGTATCTAATGTATTTGACAATTGAAAATGTGAAAGTTGAACAGAAAGCCGCCCTGTATAATTGAATAGTCGTGTTAATTTCTGTCATTTATGATCTTAGTACAAAGTGAACATCAACTCCGTGATAGATTTGTAAACAAATATTGATAACGGATATTTCATGCATATTTGGTTTTATTTATTCTTTCTTTCTATCTTCTGTTTTCATCATCCATTTCCTGCGTAATAAGGTGGTGAATTTCAGCTCGTTAATCACCAACCATCACTGGGTTTGCCTTGATTAGTCCATATCTTTTATACATCCCTCCATTAAGTAAATGCATAGAGAACCAGAAATTGCTAATCAATGGCGTACCACAATGCTAATTGAGAGCAATTCATTTACTATCAATTAGTGGGTAGATTTTATCAAAGTGAAAAAAACATTGGCCAGGCTGGTGAGACAGAACATCAGATTTCCAACCAGAGCATTGTGCACTCTGGGATGAAGCTATTAATCATGATGAAACTATTGGATAAAACTAATAATCCTCAATATTTGCAATCACAATGGCAGAAGCTTTCTTCTGTGGTCAGATAAAGGAGTGCGTTGCAAGATGATGGCATAACTGGGGTTTTTTTTTTTGTTTCTTCCCATGTTGGATTTTCTCTTACCAGCTTTGGTCCCATAATCGCATGATTTGGAAAGCACTGATGAATTGAATTCAAATGGTTTTATGGGGCTGGAAAAAAATTTCATGGAAGAATTCCCTAAACACAATTTGGGTTTTCATATTTGTAAATTAAATTATCATTTCAAAACTTCATGACTGAGATAAAATTGATTCAATGACTGAATGAAATCTTATTCAGATTGTTAAGCTCTGTATAATGTGATTGCACCAACATATGTGACCTCTAAATAAAAGGCTGTTAAACTTTCATCCATGAAATTAAAACCCTTCACTTCTTTGAAAGACTTCTGAATTGGGTGATTTTCTAATGAAATACTAAAAGGGCTGAGATATGGACAGAATTATCGGTATATGTATAGTTCCTTTAATGTCTATTTAAAGTTAATAGAATTTTTAATAAAAATGTTGTCATTTCTGGAAGAAAGACATATATTGAAGAGGTCTTTCTTTGGTTTTTAAAACACTTATTGATTGAGCTTACATGCACAGTACCAGGTATTTATGAAACTTCTGCTGTAAATGGCTTTGTTAAGCTTTTAAATAGTGGATAATTGACCAATTCTTTTTATCAATAGTTTTCTGATATCATTACAAAGGTAATGTCTTATTTCATGCTTATTTAGAAAATACAAAGGTTTACATCATGAAATTAATCGAAGTAAAAAAAAACACTTTCTTTTGCAGAAAGTGGCAGTCTATTTATATGGGGGAAAAATAGCCATCTAATAAGACCTGATAAACCATCCAATGCCAAGTTCTGGCTGCCATTTCACATCAACAAAGGTTTGGGACCAATCCAGAAAGTGTTCTGCGGTTCCTGGCATGCTGTTGCTATAACAGGAAATCCAGGTAGGATATGACTTCTGCTTCAGGTGTCTTGTAGGAAATTAGACAAATTGTTGATTTAGACTACAACTTTTTGAGCAAAAATTAGCAATAGTATAAATGAAAGGGGCTCACATGAAAAAGTACTCATGAAATAAAAATGATTGGTGTGTATTTTTTTTAGATTATAAATGGTTTAATTCAAACAGGGATTTGTTTGAGTTTGTTTTCTTGCATTAAATTTTCAAAACAAATAAAAATATCACAAGAAGTTTGATCTCCTCATGAAAGACATGCTTAAAACCTGAAAGATATTGATATTCTTTATTGAGCAAATGTCCACTGCAGCATGCTGATGTTAGAATAATGATCTGTATGCTTTCATTAATCAGAAATGAAGAACCAACTTAATAGATATTTATCTAAATTTACTGTAAATTCGTTATACGCAAGTTCTTAATTCCGCGATTCAATTGTCTTGTTTGAAATTGTGAGAATATAAAATCACAATCACCAGTTTTTTTTATAATTTCCTATAGGTCAAAACTGAAAAATAAAATCATGATTTTAAGATCCTTAAGGGTTGCTTCTCGTAAATTTACATGGAAATTAATAATTCAGGTTTAATGAGGAATTTACAGTACATGTAGTTTTATTATTTGCAAGCTACTTGTATAACACCCATGCCATCTTAGAATATCTATAAATATTTTATCATTTTGCTTTTACAAATGCATAATACAGCGAGTCTGTGTTTAATGAGTGTACTTGTTTTATTCATAGCACCATTTGCATATCATTCTGCGAATTCAGAAGCTTCTGAACAAGATTTTCCAATGGCTTCTCCAGCAGAGGAGGTAGGTGCTTAACTGTAATCTCTTAGTGCTTGGTACTAGTAGTCTCTTTTACGTGAGACAATGTCTCTTAAATAATCTTAAATTGTTAAAATGATCAGGAAATATTGACATTCAATTTCAGCAAGGTAAGCCAATCCATAAACTTCTAGTTCAAATTGAGATTGTGATTCTTCAAGTTGTTTATTCATCTAGATCTGTTAAATTAAGTACATGTAGTAGAGATAATCTGTTAGTATACAACTTCATATTTTAATATCTTTAAAAACATGGTCAAGTGTACTATGGGAGATTATGTAATGTTAATAGTAAGCCCCTGTTTGATAATCCCTTTCATACTGTTTCTTAAGTTTGTATCAAGGTGCTGCATTATGTTGTTCAGTTATCCAGATTAGGCTACATGATAGGCTGGTTTTATAAAGTTTAATAATTTGGTGTATATAAGTCAGAGGAGATTTGATATGTACAGGGGGAGCAGGACACTTCCTCTGACAGTGAGGTAGATTTCTCTGAGCTACCTCGGATAACTGTAAAGAAGGACTCTTCCACGAATAAGGAATCAACGAAGATCAGCATTGCTGACTTTTACTCTGGACAAGATGTGTACTCTGATGAAGGTTTGTCATTATGGAAGTTCACATTGCATGTTTTTTCATTTCGTAGTGAATAGGGTTGAATATGAAATAATGAAGGTACCTTGTCTTCCTTTGTGAAAAGAATATTTGATTTAAAAATTGAGCACTTGTGCTGACTTTCATTCGTATTGCTTGGTAAGCATTGATGATTAGAGAAATAAATTGCTTTGCAGGAGAGGCACCAAGCCCAGCATTTTTCATAGAAGAAAGCTCAAACCATTTAAAATCAGACACTATGCCGGTCGACAAACCAGAAAGTGCTAAATCGCACATTGTGGTTCAGGTCCCAAGACCCACGGTGACTGTTGTGGATGTGGCTTGCTCACCCATTCCATTCAGTGAGTCTGATTCAGAGAGTGAGAGTGGTGCACGGACACCTCAAGTTCTTGCCAAACCAGTTAGTGCCAAATCTAACAAAGTGCCCCAGGTGACACTTGAGCCATTGCAGGTAACTCCAAGTGATTCCAGATTATCAAACAGTGTCCAGAGCAATGGTTTCAGATCTGACCGATCTCACACACGTGTTAGTGTTCAGCCAAAATATTTTACAAATCCACCAGACAGAGACAAGTCTACCATGTGCAAACAACCTTCAACAACTGTGATACAATTAAGTAAGTCCACTGCAGACAACTTTACATTACCTAGAGAAAACACGAATTTTACCAGCAAACAAATTGATTTAACAGACGTGGAGTATGCAAGAGCAGTAAACTCCTCTAAATCAACTGAAAAACTGTACTGGATAAATAAATTGAATGAAAGTCGTGAACGGGAATTTTTAGGCCGTTTACAGAATGGAAATACTCAGCTCCGAACTGTTACCCAAGATAGCAATGGAAGTCGCAGCACATTCCGGTCTGGCCGTATGAGTGATACTGCTGTAGTAAATTTGTATTGCTATGAAAATGTCATGGATGGGACTCCTGCTAAATGGAACCGTAGCATTGAAAGTTCTCTGGGGGATTATGGACGCCAGTTTGGTAATGGAGATATTCTGGAGGAAGCAAGGCGGGCAGCCAGGTTACCTCCTAAAAGGAACACACCTAGTCGTAGTATACCCAGCAAAAAGTCCACTGATGCCAATTTTGTTGTAAGTTTTGAGGAGGCGAAATTATGTTAAGCATTAATACATATAAAGTTTAGACTTCTTAACAAGTATTGGCTTGATTTGTATTTTGTAATATTTGTGTGAGATGATAAAATTTAGTGTGAATCTAATTTATTTTTCCTGCTAACTGAAGTATCGTTCAAAGGTAAGTGCATTGATATATCAACTGGGATGAGGTGTATCGATAAGATTCCAACATATAAGAATCGTGTGCCCTTAAAACCACTGTTAAGCATTTGGTAATAGGCTTCATGTGTGGTTCAAGGTGGATGTGGAATGTGTACAAGCTCACTACATCATATATGTTTAATGTGAATGAAATAAGGATTGCACAATGTTGTGTTTTAATCATTTGTGATAAAAGATATGTGCAAATCCATTTTAATTTTAAAGCACTTACTTAACCTTAGTTAGATTTAAGAAAATCAATATCTACAATTAAGAAACTTTAAAACTGTCTGATAAGTAGCATGTTAATAAAGTACACAGTTCAATCGTTTCATATTTATTGTTAATCATGCAAGCAATGGAGTTATTAAGTTAAAAAAAAAAATTGGCATTAAGTCTTGGACAAGTTTTTTAAAGGTCCTCGCCTGAATGGTAGGTCGTGAATTATATCGATATGATATACTCCGCAGAGTTTAAACACATCTGTAAGGATAAGGAATCCAGCGACTTAATAGTAGACACAAAGAGACATAATGCATTGCTATTTCAGTACCATTGTATAATCTATCCAATGCTGATCTCTGTTTTAAAAAGATTACATAATGCCTTCATTGCTATTACGGTAATTTTTGTATAGTTGTCTCCCAATTGGTCATTGTTTACAGTTGTTGAATACAATACATGCATGTATATGGTGAATTGGTGATCAGTCGCCATCAAAAGAATAGTTTTCAATGTCTGGTGTATTCAGTTGGACATCTAACTAACTTGTCAGTTAACTTGGGAGTTGATATGAACGAGATTTTTTAAGAAATAAAATTTCTTCTACAACAGGTCTGGAGAAAGTTAAAAAGGGTAAATTATAAAACATTTTCCCCAATCCTTAAATTCCCCATGTTCATTCGACTGTTTTCCATGTGTGCAGTGAATGCCCCTTACTAAATAAAGTCTCACCAGATTGTCTCTGACATTTCCTTGATTCCACGAGTTAGGGAACTAGTCTGTAATTAAGATTTTTTTAAAATCCAAAGGTTAGCTATTGTAGACCAGGAAATCATCTGTCATGTATTGTATCCACAATTTCCGTGTAAGATTCGTAATATTCTATTATTTTGCAATCATTAGGTATTATTTATTTGGTGCAAAGGATGAAATAGTCTCATAGTTCATTTTAAAATAAGGATAAAACATATACTAATTTTTCAACAATTTATTCAAGTATTTTAGATTAAATTATTCAACATTGATGCAGGTACTTGTCCTAGTGATCTTTATAAAATTACTATGGCAAACGGTCACACTTAACTGGAATTTAATAGTTTTCAAAACCCTGTTCTAGAACTTATCTTTTAATATATTTTTTGTTTCTTTTAGCATATAATTTAAAGGTTTAACAAAATATACATTGCGTTAATTATTTGATTTATTTGAAACAGAGGCCAATTATATCTGGATATTTGTTGCGGCAAAAGGTCTGTCCGTAAATGTAGAGCTAGTGTTATTAAAATAGGATTTTTCATCATTCATTTTATAGACATGTTTATTCTGTCAATTTTTGTAACTTTTTACAATATACTTTTATTTTATTCTTTCTTTCTTTTACATTATTATATTTAAATATTATATATGTTAGCCATTTATATTTCCTCTCACCTATTTGCGCTTTTTTAATTGTTCTTGACTCCTTTTTTAGACTAAAAATTGAACTGTTTTTATTATAACTATCTTGATAAAAACTCGATGACTTTCCTGATATTTCAACAATCTTCTGTTCCCCTGAACTAAAATTTGTATCCTAAACATACTAATAAACTACAACTACTTTCTGCAGCGGTTATCCAACCTTTTTTAAAAATTGTATCATATATTCTTATCTTTCTGTGTGTGGTAATATCTTATTTTAAATTTTAAAACTCTGTCTGTTAATTTGTATACGTGAAATGTCATGTAAAGGGGACCTAGAATAAGTGATAAATCTCAGTAGCAGAAGTTTGGACTCATTACTTTAAATTATATCTCATTATGTGTTGATTTTGCGAGTGTAACATAGATTAGTTTGCGTGTATTTGACATTGCTCAAGTCTTCTGCTGAACCAAAATATTGCGTTTCATGGTATTTCTTTGTTTTTCAGTCAGCAAGTTATAAAAAACTTTACTTTTTCCTTTAACCTTGAATTATATCATGTTGTACCCTGTAATTCCATGTATTTCATAGACGTGCTTTAAAACTAATGAATTGTTTTCTTTATTCCACAGCTTCAGATTTCGCGCACAGATACGGTAATTGGTCCATTAAGTGTTCCAAAGAAAAATCTTACTCCACGTTTGAACCCGATGGAACGTTATGCAAGTGTTCATAACCCTTCGTCCAGCTCTAGTAAATTCCAGGAAAAGAAGGCCAAGTTTGGTTTAAAAACGCCGCGAAACGTTAGTATTCCCGACACTAGAAGTAATATGAAGCAAGAACTGGAAGAAATGTGCATAAAGGGGGCAACAGGTCCCAAAAAAGCCATGTTTTCTAGTGCCACCTCATGGAAGAACAAAGGAGATCTAGCTCGTATTAACAATCTTAAGAATTACAATATGAAAGCAAAAACTAGTCTAACATTTTCTCCGGACGTGATAAATGGAGAGAAACGTGAAAAGAATTTAAAAGTGAACGGACACGATAAAGAGAATGACACCTCAAAAGTCCCCTCTTTTGATCAGGAAAATGGGGAAGATGGGGAAGAAGAAGAGGATGGGAACTCGTATGTTGTAGAGGAGACCATGTCTGATAATGGGAGAGTGTCAGTAACTCAGGCGAGCTAGAGCATGGATCGGAGTCCTTTACGGGAAGTCCGAGCCCGCTCAGCTTGTGCCCGGAGTGCATCGACTCGCTTTACTCTACTAGACAAACAGCTGCAGAAACTAACACTGTTGTCTTGCAATAAAACACTAGGCCATTTCTGAGCTTCATATTTGGAAAATTATGACATATTTGTTGGATTGATGCTTGTTATTTATATATTAATAGCTATGGTGTTATGTTTTTAAAGATTGTTTTGTTTGTTGTGGCTATGTCACTAATTTATGTCAGAGTGTATACATAACTAATGTAACTTTAAATTATGAATCAAGCTATTTATTAAATAACATAATGATCTGCTTTTATTATTAAAACGAAACGCTGATCCATTCGGAAGACTATTCACCTGCAAAGCATAGTATTGCTCTAGATCTGAACAAAATGATCGAGAAAAACGATTATGTTATCAAACAATTGCAAATACAATTTGTATTATGTAAGTCTTTTTATTACATATTTTTTATTCAATGTAATTGGGTTTTTTTCCCTGGAAAAAAGGAAATTACACGACTTTGGACATCTTTGAAACCATTTAGGAAAACTAGGAAAATTAACCTTGGAAGTTTCGTTTTTGAATAATTTTTCACCCAAAATGAACCCTTTGTCGCGGAAAATCTTGATCAAAAAGGAAACAAAGGAAAATTCATTTCAAACTTCAAATCTTGAGAAATAAAGAACTCTGTCACTTGTGTTTTCACCATGACAATTACGTCCGTAATTATAGCTAATACTAAGTCTGTAGTGGAAACGAAAAAGAGGAAAAAGTAGCTCGGTTGATGAAACTAGACACCTTCAAGACATCCCCAATCCGCAAAATTAACATCAGATCAATAGGAGGCTGTGAAAGATGTTCGAATTTAGTAATAGCAACTATTGAATCTTAATTGCATGCTTGGAGACATAGCGCGACCAAGATTTTCCGTTCTTGTCTCTGGAAATTAAGGACCTAGTCAACAACACGTCTATTTTTGAAGATATAGTAGTCTTTGTCATTTTCTTTACCATCTTTTATCACCTTTCAAGTTAAATATCGGAGAAACTGTTTTTGCATTTCTCAAAAACAGAAGGTGTAATGTATATAGGCAAAATTCCGGAATATTTATATTGAAAAAACGGCCTAAAAAATCGACATATGGCTAATTATGATTTTTTGAAATTATCCAAACCCATATTCTATTTGCTTGCATAATCTTATTGACAAAGAGATCCCCGGGAAAAAAATCGCGCGTGTCTGGCCACAACCGCAAACCGCACGGAACATAAAATTGTCTTGATAGTCGAATTTAGGATATAATAATGCCTTAACCAAAATAATTACAGTGGATTCGCCATGTATTACCACCGACGATCCCTTTTGTCTTACCGAGTAAGGCGTTCCATTCAAGTTTCGAACAGTAAAACCCATTACTATTCCTCTTTAGTATTTTAGGTTGAGATTAAAATGCTTGGTCATTGAAGAGAAAAATCAATTTGTGTTGTAAAAAGAGAATTGTTAATTAACTTTCATCTAGAACCGAGGAACTGAAAATATGAAAAGAAATCCCATCTGTGTTGTCTTCTTTTAAAGAAGTAACTGAAAGCAAATGTCTACAATTTTGTTGTTTAATCATTAAAATATTTATAGCATTTTTATATGATTAGCTAATATGCTGCTAAAGAATTGATATTATAAACACAGATGGATTCCTTTTTCTCGTACAAATTTTGTTCGCTTTGGTATTCTTTAAAATGTGTGAATTTAATGGAATTGTATAATTTCGTATTGTGAAATGCGATAGGCAAACAAAGACAATGCAAGGCCCAGAACAGATGCGGTTTAATTTTCTTCTCATCTTTGGAGAAAGTTGCTATTTTGAGGCTTTATTTTGAAGATAACATGATTATGATGTTGCAATAAATCAATAATTAATTCATATTTAGTTGAACGTTCAAAACAACCCACATGACTTGATGCGCATAGAATCCAGCGTATGTTTGGTTGCACTTTCTTTGATATTAATTGCAGCGCGTAGAAGGGGTATGATAGGCAAAGACGGTACCATAGGTCGTTTTTTTTTAAATTTTCTTTTGCCTCATTATAAAGAAATAATCCCTAAAAGCGAGTTTTATGTATATTATATATAGTCGATTAACTTTGTAAAGAAATAATATAAAAATATAGCCATGTTCAGCGTACATGTCCATAACCTGCTGCGATTTATTACAAGTTTGCTTTTGTATGTTTCTTGTGTTAACTTTAGCTTTTTACTACCGAAAAGTATTATGATCACATGAAAAGAGGTTTGCAGTAATCCTTATGATGGATTGCAAGATTTCTTTTTCTGTTAATTCTTGTTGTGGAATATCATTTTTTTGCTAATACAGTAACTCTCGAGTCGAACACCGGCCACGTGACTTGAAAGCTCCAATCGTCTGTGTTGCTCACCTTCCCCCAATCAGAAAGGTCACTTTATATAACACAAAACAAAACTAACGAATTCGGACGGATAACCTGCTATTTGAAGCATGTGTTGTATTGACTGTACTAGCATTATCCACAAAGAAATAAAATATTCCAGCAGATGTGAAAATCTGAAACTATTGAATTTTAGAATAAAACATTTTACGACATTCTCGCACAAGAACAATGCTTTTTGGAAAGCAAAGCAATTGTAGAAATTCATTAGGTATACGAAATTAGTTAGTGTCAGTCAGTTTTTACCATTACAACAAAACACTTACTTTTGGAAGAAAGAACTGGCCAATTTATTACGTCATTTGATATTTTGTTCTGAATTCGGTCAAAGCATCTCTTGAATGACGTAAAAGTTAATGAAATTAAATGAGCTCCACCACACCGATTGTGTACATTTGATATTTGAAAGGACAATTTTGAGTATGACAGTTGGTGTTAAAACATTACAGAAATTGATTACAATGAGTAAAATATCCCTTGCCTAAAGATATCGGATGTCGAACTTTGCTTGCTTAAAAATTTAAATATTAATGAGTAAAATTGCTGAAAAGGGCTAGAATCAAAAAGTTCATTTCCAGAGGGAAATTAAAAAAAAAGATTGATGGCGGAGTGTCGGGAGTTCGCTCTCCTGTAGGACTTGTAGTATACTCCAAATGAGTCCTTCATTTGAATACCTATTACTTCCAATGGGATGCTGAATGTACCGAAATGATTTTTTTCTTTTTTGTGCATATAGTCCCAGAGTAGTAATGACGGAACAATGAAACAGTCCATTGACTTCATAATTAGAATCTGTTCAAAGCAACTTTTGTGTTTCACAGTTATAGCGGATATTAGGTTTAAATCGTTACATACTTACGTTTTAGTTCGTCATGAACTTGAAATGTAAAGTAGAATTTGATGCGAGATTTTATTAAAGATTTCTCAAGACATTTTACTCGAGAAAGATGGATGAAAGAAAGATGGAGAAAAAAGTGACAATTTGGTATTGTAACAAAGAGAATGAAAGATGGAGATGGTGTAATGATTTTATTATGTGATTTCTACGCTTGATGTGCATTTGCCTAGCTGTATAGCTAGGACATCCGCGGTTTTGAATTATCAAAATTCTACTTGTAATGTAAAAGAAAAGTTTGTTCCTATGCTTGACCAAGGGCCATATGCACTACCAAATAGAGCGACAGATTTAGGGGTTATCTATCTAACAAAAAAAGGTTAAAAACGATCGCTGGTTTGTAATATTAAAGTTCAAATTGGGTATAAACCGCCGATGACCAGCGGTCAAGCCTATTCATCCCCAATAATCGTTTTCAAGCCACATGAAAAACACTTCTAAGACAATGATTGTCGAATGTTGACTTTCTTGACCTCCATTGACAGGAGATCATTTCGGAACGCGTGCGTTATGACGCAGATGGAGAAAATTCAGAATATGGAAGTGACCAGTTCTGGTGGCGTCTTTTCTCACTGACTTGATCGAAGATAGATGACCGCAACAGCATTACAAAACACAATAACCCCTAGCCATAAAACACGATTCATATGGTTTGTATCGCAGCAAGGGGCGTGCCGGACCTGGGGTCGACAGCATTTGGCCGGGGACCTCTGACCCACGGACGAAGGACCTTCGACCTCAGCTGGTCAGCGAACAAAAACTTATCTTGACCGAGGATTATTTATTTAGATTAGTGGGGAAGTTCATCTGATTGGGTCCAGAGAGGTTACAAAGTTCGAGCAGATATGACAGAGAATATATGACCATCACGACGGTTAAATTGGATACCATATGACATTGGCAGAATATTTCGACGCTCCTAAGTAACATAAAACTATTAGCTGTAAATGAAATTTCGCTTAGTGCTGTACCTTGTATTTTTCAAGCTGTATGAAATTATAACAAGTATAACGATTCATTAAAATTTGGAGGTAGAAAAAAATTCAATAAAATTGAAAATAAAAGTGAAACCATGTTCATTATTCTTTCCTGAAAATGCAAAGGTTATTTTTTGAGATTTTGTTCCCAAGTAACTTTTTCGCTGGGAAGATCATTAAAATAATTAAGTGTTATGAATATGAAATATTTGTTAGATAAAACAAACGAAGATTTTAAAATTGATAGATAAATGAATTACTGTAGATTTTGATTTTTTTTTTTATGAATATCTCATCTTTGAAATTCTAGTTTTTGTGATGCATAAGATTCCAATATAATGGGGTAAGTTAAAAATGTATTATTTACTAATTAGTACTATTTGAAAATTTAAATGAACTTTAATAACTTTAATAATAAATTAGAAAAAAGAAACTCAAACGAAAATACATAGATTTCTGAATTTTTTCATCGCTACATATTTAGGCCACATTTCTTTCTTTTTTAGGAAAACCGTTTTGACTTTGACATTTTAAATAGTGTATTTGGAAAACTCGTTTCGAAGAAGGAGATACGTAAGGAAGGTCGACAGTTTATTCAGAATTCGCCCACACCTTAACTCTCATCTGTCTTGCATCTTTCATGTATGCGCGGCGAGACTTTATTTAAGTTTAAATACATGTAAATTGCACGACATAGATAACTCATCAGATTTCTGAGCCTTTAATCAGCCGACATAAAGGTAATCAAAGTCCAGGATCTATATAATTAATTCTGAGTCATGACCCGTACCTTATTCGGGTTGAAAAAAATTCCCACAAACAATCTGCTTGAACAATGGGAATTCTATTTTATTTGCACATTTCACACTATTATATTGCACTTTAAACCGGCATCACTTGTTCTGCTTTGCCCTCATATTGACATTTCGTCCGGGCCAAATCTCTCGCTGACCACCGAAAAATGACCAAAGGCGCTGCACCCTGTAAAAGATGAGACAAACGCTGGATTTTATGCCCCGCTATTCTGTCTATTATGGTGATTATTACTGTCCAAACAAGACCTGCAAACAGTTGGAAGGGTGAGAAAAACAGTTGACATTAGATCGTGACCTTATCTAGTGGTCAACAAACGCAAAGTTTTATTTTATACTTTATTTCTCGTGATAAACAAGTCCTAAGATTACAACTGATCTTTTTCAATTCATTTCCTCTACTTGTACCTTGTTGATGAAAAAAAAAACTCTTCTGTAATAAAAAAATAAATAAAAAATAATAAAAAAATGGTCATAAAATATATACATGCCAGATATGCACACTTCATTTATCTTTATAAAAATGTCGATATGACATGAGCCTTATCAACCTGATTTCTACATCAGTTCAATGTCATTTGCTCTGAGATAACTTCTAGAGGTTTGGTGATTTATCGAATCGACCTCCTCAACCCCATCGGATAGTGTAATATGACTACGCTTAGGTCTAATTTTCGTAAATATTACTAAATATTCATTTACTTAATAGAATTGACCTACTGTTCAGCAGTATAAGAATCGGAATTTGATGTAAATTTACTGCAGGAAAAGAGTTCTGTGTCTGCGACATTATTTGATGGCATAATTTCCACTCTCAATAAGTGAATGTATATATATACTTTCTCGTTAACACAAGAAAATTTGCGAAAGTAACTCATGTAGATCAACACCATCTGTATGCAATGTGAAACCCCATTTTATGAATCGATATAATCAAAGTACTTATAGAAAAATATTTTTTTGTCATAGGATTTGAACATCAATTGACATATTATATTCTTGCACCTTTTACCTACATAAGCTGACAAACATGAATGAAGTTAATCTGGAAGAGAATGTTTCTGCTACAGAATGATTATGATTGCTTGTCAGTTCTGCTTTGATAAGAACCACTCAGGATGCTGAAAGCTCAATTAATTTCCTAAGACATCAAACATGTTTTCTTTGACTAGAAAGAATTCAAATCAGCTCGGAATTAATCGCCATTTTAAATTCTCGTGCAGTTGATACTCGCCAAGCCATATTCCCACAGTCATCAAAGCGATGCTTGGTATTTTTCACTTCACGAGTGAATTGTCCTGTCTGTTGACCGGAACTGCAGATGCAATGGACTGACCAATAGGCCGGAGTTGACCTTAGACCTTAGCCTCAAAGAAAGATTTTAATTTTCCCATACATCTTCGGACACCTCGTATTATTGGAAACACGGCGTGGCTTGTCAACAGATAGTTTAAAAGAAAGATGATTTTTTTCTTTCTTTTCTTTGTGAAGTGGGGGTTTAACTGTTGTCTGCACCTGATCGTCGTAGGAATGCTCGGCCCTTTTTACGTTTTTCAATAAAGATATTAAGAGACTAGAAATTATGGTAGGTCATCTTGCCTTACACGACCCAATGTCAAAAAGTCACCTTTTTTTTCTCTATAGCTTATCAGATATAGCATTTCTGTACTGAAGTTAGGTCAAATTTAAAAAAAGTTCATGAGATAGAGTTAATCTAGCAGTGTATGAGACTCGATAGGCTTGAACATTATATGAAATTATTGCATGTTACATGTTAACGTAACTTGGTAGGCTCTCACTAACTTTTTTATATATTTAATTTATTTGCTTACCTAAAAAATGTTGACTCCCCCCCCCCCCCCCCCCCAAAAAAAAAAAATTACTCTGAATGCATTGAGGAAATGTGGCAAAATCAAATCATCTTTATTTTCAATTTGGTAAAGAAATCGTTAGTTGTACAATTACATGTACAAATGTTTAATTAAATAATTTACTTTCTCAGATAGCCTAATATATAAACTTTAGGTCCCTTTAGCTGCTACGTTATTTCGTGAGGTCGCTTCAAGCCTCGATGCTTTGAACAAAACGTGAACTGTCGAGTGATTTATTGTAAAATTAGAGTTACATGAGCCGACTTTTCATTTCCAACATTAATATATTGTATCTCTTATTAATGGAAAATTCTTATTTTTAAAGTAATTTCATATACCTTATTGCAAAATGACGATATTGCAAATTGCATATAATAAGGAAATGAAATTTTAGAATTGCGAAAATGAAGACATTTTGACTTTTTATAATGACACAGAGCTGCAGACTTCATAACATATCAATTTGTCTAGTTCTTTTGTAATAATGAACATGAAAAAGATGTAAAGAGACTTCTTAAGGATATGTTTTGCTCTTGGAGAACATGAACCTATGATAGCAATACTGCATAAAACTGAGAACCAACATCATTAAGTATAACTCAATAATATTTTTTTTTATAAAATCGCAACCTCAAGCGGCCCATTTCCGTGTTAGCCCTATATGTAGTCGGCGGGAATCAATTAACGCTCTATCAGCTAATGTCTTCCACATTATACTATGAAGTCCGTCACCTGTTTTATATTACCAAGGTTGTCTTTAAACACATCAAGTGTCCAAAGTTTTAGGTTTGGTGACAAATCTCGTCATATCTCGACTATAACTCTTGACATGAACCTTGTAATAAAATCGTCAAATTCCGGTCATGTCTACATTGACCGTAACGGCCTCATTATCCCGAAGTCAAGTTGATTAATTTCAAATCGTACGGTTGACCAGCTTTTTCATTGTAAATTCAACTGCTTCATGTAGATTTAACATTTCCTATACAAGCTAACAAAGATTTTGTAACTTTCATGAAATTCGTTTAATTTCTTTCACGACTATTAACATGCGGAACAATAATTCAACATGATATCAAAATTATTTCGCTTTTGATTTCTATGGACAATTTTAATGTGTTAGGTCTCAAAGTAAAAATGTGTGTGTTTTTACAAGAATTGACAAAGAAAATTATCCGCTTAATTTGATTACCCATAGTGCAAGCTTAGAAACTCCATAGTTCAAAAGGAAAAGGAGAAAGTCACAAATGTCGGGCTCGCGATTAGGCGACCGCCGAAAGCTTCCATCTATTTTATTATCTCTGACATTACATACGACGAAATATTAATTAAATAAATTATATTTCACATGGAAACCCTAATGGAAAGATGGCGAGCTTCAGATCTAATTATAGAATAACTCAGAAAAAACAAATTTTGTTATCCCTTTTGCCTTTTCAAATATGGGGTTCTGCAAGATTCATAATAATCGCTGTATTGATTTCTTGGTCGGAAAATATTATATTCTGTTGAGGAGTTATTGTCTTAGATTAGTTCACCATGTGGAAATGTCTTTTTATTCGATAATTGTTAAAGGGAAAATCGGAGAGAGAGAGGAGAGAGAGAGAGAGAGGGATGAATGTCATATCTTCCCATTCTATTTGTTCGTTTGGCCATTTAGGCATATTAAGCATATTACGTCCATTAAACTCTCCATCAAGCGTCCCTCGAAATAACCGTTATTACGACCTGGCACCAGCGGTCAATTTTTCTTTTAAATCTGCGCTGAATGCCAAGACATATTTCCCCATTAAGTTAAAATTACGATCCTGGCCGGTCTTATCCTGATTAATTGTTTATTTTGTGTGTTCATTATAATGATCTTCGGCATTATCGTTTATCTGGGAGTGCGAATGGTCATTCGGAATGACTCGTAAATTTCCTCTCTTGTTAACGTGACGTATTAAAGAGCCACCTCTTACACCGCAGGGGCAAAGTTCGCGCTCTCCTCTATACACAGTACAAGTTGTCTTTGGAAAAATCCTGACACTAATATTGGTGTCAAACTTAACAGTTTGAACAGATTGAAATATTGACAAAATATCTTTAACTAATGGTAAACTTTTAAAGTTTTGTTCTGAAGCCTTTTATTGGCCAATACACTCTTCTTTTTATCGCAAGGTTTTATTCAAAATCAAACTCATGTGCTTAGAGTAAACATTTCATGTATAAAACATACTATACTTGATTCGGGAGTTGACCGAATAGTAACGATCTGCTATCATTATTTTCTTTTCTTCATTTTTGGCCAGTTTATAGGCATAAAAAGCTACTCTTAGCAAATATACCATTAAAGAGGAAAAAATATCATGTTTGAGAATATGAAATTGGAAAGCTTGGTAGGTAGAAAAAAATATCTTGCAAGCTAACGTATGAAAAGTACTGCCATGTATACCATAATCATATAATAAATATATGATATAATATTATTTAGCCGAAATTATATAAGGTGGTTAAAAATGGCAAAGGCGACAAGTTTGTTTGTTTTGTTTATCTCATAATTCTATACGTGAGGGCGTAAAAGAAAATATATCATACTTTTGTCGATAAAAATCGACAAAAGTATATAAAATCATTATCAATGTAAACGTTTGTTATTTACAGTGTACATTGAATTCAACAGTTCCCTCTACCGTTGTACATACTGGGATATCAGAATCTTACCGGCAGACTTTTCCTTTGCATTTTGATAGTTATGTCACCATCTGTGATGCCTTGGTCATTTAAAGTCAAAAATGTATTTTATGTTCATGATTGATGTGAACTATTAATTAATTCTCCTATAAACGAATGCACGTTCCATCTCCATGTTTACCATTTAAATAAACCCCCAAAACTTACAAAATGATTTATGAGATGTTTATGCACTATTGTACGCTAATTAGTTTTTCTCGAACCGCCATAAATCGATGTACAGGAATCTTGTCAAAATTGATACACAATTTACATATCTTAATTCTGCAAAAATTCATCTGTGGTTTGTGGGGTCACGTATGCCAGTATTATGAGGCAATTTAGATGCGCGTATGCCGAATTTGACAAGGCTGGTGCTAGAACTGAGTCCTGTGTTGGTTTTGGTGTACAGCGTGTACTGTGATATTGCCAGACACTCGTTGCCACACGTTTGTCAGATTAACTGGTCACTTCCGGGGGCGCCACGGTCCCGGACAACCCGAACCTTCTAACCTTTGTTACACTCTTTCAACCATTTAAAAAAAAAAACTGCTGTTGATTAGATGTATTAATTAGGTTTCTTCTTATGTTTCTCCTATATAATCAGGACATATTTTAATTTGAGGGGAGGGATGGAGGAACTGTAATTTTAGCATAATACAATTTCATTAAATTGTCACATTAACAAAATTTTTATTTTTATAGTAATAATAAATTGTGAGTTACTTTACGATAGAATTATTAATTGGCCATCGAAGTATGGTCACAAAAATTAAATAATGTCTTTTAAGACTTTAAGAACGTTATCAGGTCATTCAACCAAAGAGTTACCGACTCAATGAAGGATGAATTGGTACTTACATTGTGCAAAGTTAATTCTAAGAACGAACCTGATATTCCTGGTGATGAAGCTAAAATTAGCAGTGTCACTCATGCCCGATCAAATTCCTTTTCAATCAGACATAGGTTGTTTTTTTTTTATATCTGGCACCTTCCATCCAAAAACTTTCAAAAACAGTTGATTGTCACATTTTTTTTTAGTTTGCACGTTGTTATTTTGGGGTTTTAATGTTTTTTTCTGTCTTTCGGAACAGACCTTTGTGACAATCCGTTATCGCTGAGCGTCCACCTCCCAAAAAGTATGGTCAATTAATCAGTTTATAGTTATATACATATATAAATATGCCATTTAAAGTCATATCAGAATCTGGTCTAAAATAATTATTTTAAAAATGGTTGAACTTTTGAAATAAAATTGAGATTGTAATTGATGATCATTTACCACAGCCCCCTTTTTTTCCCTCCAAAAGTCTGGATAATTTAATGCTCTTTTCACCCCGGGGCATTCAATGATGTGGAAGCCAGAGCAAACGAGCAAGTGGTATTCTTGTCTAGGGCATAATCTGTCACAATGGAGATATTGAGGTAAATAATTAGAAAATACATCCCCAGTCCCACGATCAATTATATCATTACTCTCTGTTTGCACTTTTGCCACCATTTGGTGCACTTGGATTGATGCTAATGATCTTGCAATGACGTTCAAAGTTTGAAATACTCTTCTTTTCATTCCTAGAAAAATATCTGTTTGTTTTTGCCCTTGGTGACAGAGTGTTAAGCTAAAAACTATAAAATCCTAATAAATTAGTGTCACAAAAGTTAACTTTGCGATTTAAATGGCATTTATTTATTTACAGACGGATTTTGTCTGTTTTAGGGGTAAAAAGATGGAAAATTTCACCTGTGCACCGCAGGTGTCCAAACGCTACATGTAATTGATGAGGAGTCGGCCTTTGAGTGAAACCGTGCGTTACAATCTGGTGAATTCATGCTGTTCTTGTACATCACCGGTGTCCTCCCATTTAACAGCAATACATTTATATATACTCATTATACAACATATTGGATTTTTTCATCATGCATTTACGAAGTTGTGCGTATTTAAAATCAGTCGCTATTTGACCAATGATCTTATAATGTTTAAGTAATCTTTAACGTCTGTACGTAAATGTATCAGACATAGTACAACTAAATTATAATTGTTTTTATATATCTAATTATTTTAACCATATAAATTAAATCCCCTATTCCAAGTTGAATCTGAACGAAACATTATTGTTTGTAGAAAAATTCTTACGAATATCGTAGGAAAAAATTATAATTATTCCAGTATTATACCAGTTTTGGTATTTAATAAATTCACTGAATTAAAAAATTGTTCTAAATGTATATATGATATGCAACATTACTATGTAAGTTGATTGCAGAGGTAAGAAATCCAAAAAAAACCCCAAAAAACAACGAAAACAAAAAATTGAAAAAAATGTATTTCTAAAAATATTTTCATATTAAGTGCTTCATGCTGTTTTATGACGGTACTGATGTCGTGTTTCACTTAAATATGAAATCTCAAATTTGCGCTTTGTTTCTCATGTATATATTGCACATGTCGATAAGGATATAAAGGTATATAGGATGAGAACAAGGTGACCCAGGCTCGTCCTGTGATATTATATTTAATGTGAACGGTTGGCTGTCCAAATAAAGAGCATAAAATTGTCTATATTTAATTTTATTGTTTGCTGAGTGTCTTAATTAACACTGTTTTTGTTGCATACTTAACTGAGGTAAAAACAATCAAGCAACTTATTCTGAGAATTTTGTCATCGAATAACATAATTTCTCTAAGAAGGTTTTATTTATGATGTACACTACCTACATGTCAATGTTGAAAGGGAAACCATTTTGTTTCTAGGAATTCTTTTGGTTGCTATCAAAATAAATCTCCGGGGGGGGGGGGGGGGGTTAATCAGCTACATGTTCATGGTTTGTACATGTTTCTCGCTACAGTAATAATTTAAACTTTTTTTCACAGTATCCGAAGACTCTTTACGTTGTCCTATATATATGGTGAAAGAAAAATCTTGAATTCGATTATTGAAACATGACTCCCATCATTTATATAAATCACTTCATAAACTTGAAAAGCTCACCGATCTGATAAGAGGGTGATAGATGAACTATTGGTGCCCTTTTATTGAGAAACTTCAGATTAAACGCCAAATGTCGTGACCTCAGCGTTGCCTTAGCGCGACCCTTTAAACCTTTGGGTGTATATAACAATAGATGGGACAGTAAGAGCGTATGGGATTTGCCTTGGACTCCATCTTATCAAACAACAGGTATCAAATAAGTGATAAGTAACTGTAAACATGTAATTGATAGCTATCTGAACTTGGACCTGCCTGGTCAGAAGAGGTGCCCGGCTCGCGACCTGTTCTTATTCCCACGTAACCTCGCGAGATTTGGGAACATTCGAGACATGGAGAAAGATCAAGAGGGGTTAGAGGTTTCGTGACAAAGTCAATATACCTGGTCAATTGATAATGGCAAAAGTCGGCGAATGTTATTGTAAGGAAAGCGTTCAACAAGAGTTTATCAACCCTCTGTCAATTCACCTAAGGATCTGGAGAGAGCCATCGACGAATTACGAAAGATAAATTGTAGCAATAACGGTCACTGAGCACATGATTGCTAGGGGAGATTCAAAAGTCTATGCTTGGAGATTAAGTTTTAAGGTAGTTTAAAATCTCATCCATCGTGTCACGGCAAACAGTTAAAAAAACTAGGCAGGTTCATCTTGCCAGCGAGTGTTAGCCCTTCCAAAATAAATACATGAAGACACAAGTTCTAGTACTAATATTAGAGTACTAATATATATATATATATATATATATATATATATATATATATATATATATATATATATATATATATATATATATATATATATATATATATAAAGAAACAAGAACTGAATACATGTACATGTATATTATCCTAACAAATGCACGCATCTTGTATTCTAAAACATATCTGTCTATTCAAATAAATCCAATACACGTACGTGTATAATTATGTGAATAATATTTCATATGATTATTGTAATGAAAATGAAATTAAAAAATCTTCATTAGAAACAGATATATGATCAATTTATTCCCCAAGTAATTATTATCAAAGAGTGGAGACGACTTCTATTTTCAGACCTATTATATCTAATTTTGTTTGCAATGTAAATGAAACCATATCTATATTTGCTTGCAATGTAAATGAAACTATTATCATCATTGATATGTATCAAGAATTGTTGATGAAAAATGTCGCATTTATAATACCTGAAAATTTAATGATGCTTGTCATACGGAGCGACATTACCTGTATGTGTATACTAGTATTTTTGAACGTTGCATATATTGTCGAAAGTGAATTATTCTTATAGTTTGATTTTTGATTGACATAATTCTATCAAACTTTGCATTTTATATTTTTAGGCATGGTTTTATATTTGAAAAGGCTGAACAAATTAGACCTGGTCTCGTTAAATATTATACTTTTTAGAATAAAAGCTTACATGGATGCAATGTTTAGAACTTCTAACAAGTATTATAGAGCTTATGTTAATGAACTTGAATATGTCAGAAATAATATTATATTAAAGCTGTTTCTTCCAGGTTTGTTTAAATTTTTGGTTAATGGAAAAAATATATAACACTTAAGGAGAGGTGAGTAATACTTATTATTTTACATAATCTCAAATTCCTCGATGAAACAGATACAGTAAAGGGACATTTATTTATTACATGTAACAATTGAAACATTGCCCCAAAGTTAGTGAAATTCTAAATGGTATAAGTGGTATGCATACGTAAGTTTTTTTTCTCGAAATTTTAAAAGCAACGATTTCAGAATCCCTCTCGGATTCTGTTTCTTTAAAGTAGAAATTTAACCAGTCCTTCAAGTAGGAATTTAACCATTAATAAAGCTGAAAACTGTACAGCTGCTATATCAAATAATAAACTGGGTCTAGCCTCTGATACTGACATTTAATCTAGATATGACATAGTCTCTACATCAGTCCGTCTAGTGTGGTATCAATTTCCTTCATTCAAATTCGCATCCTTCTGTATATGGCGCAAAACCATTGAAATAAAATAACAGCAGAGCAATTTCCAAGACCTCATTAATTGGACAAGATAATTTACAGACATAGAAGTCAAAACCCCGTGAACACTCCGGTATTAACTGTTTATCAATAATTGCTACTTTTTCTTCAACATCAATATTTTGCTTTTAAAAGAAATCAAAACGTTTGTCATTTCATTTTCACGACTATTACATTTCTATGGTTGCCAACAATGTGATCCATTTTCAGCGTTAAGTTCCCTTTAACGATAATCTATATTTTAACATGTACAAAGGAAAAAATATTAAAAGCATCCTGAATTGAATGGTTTATCTTTTCAGGAGCCGTATTCTCACAAAATCATAACTTTATTGACAAAGTCGTATGGGGCGTGAAGTTCAATTTCCTGTTTTTCTGGCTTCAGAGGGATGAAGATTTTGTCTTTAGTTCCCTGCTTCCCTTAGATATTTGGAATTAAACGCCAACGACATGTTGACGGAAATTCGATTTGTTCTGCTATCATACCTTGCGTCCAAAAATGGCGGGAATTATGCCATTCTCGAGAATTTTCCCTCAAAATCTCGCTTCATTGTTTTCTGGTAAATTAGACAGTAGGCGACGAATCTGGAAGTATTTTGTTGATTCTTTGTAATAGTAATGAATATGAAACCACTTTATGGTTACTGCCTGTTTGTCGTATTAGGTCGTCAATAGCTAATTGTGAGGCTGTAGAGCGATCGATAATCTACGCTTTGTGTTATATTTTTTATTCTACCACAGAAACCTTGTCGCATAGCAAAACATTTGACAAAGCATCGCGTTTGGATATTTTTTAACTCTCTGAAATCATCTGTCATGAAAAATCACAAAGGGCTCGTCTTATTTGGCCGGAAAATTGAGAAAGATTCCGAGAAAACGGATTTAGTCATTCCTTTCCCCATCCGAGGTAAGCATTCTCATAAGTTACATATCTGGTCAAATTAAAAGGAAGAACTTTAGCAACTGCGCATGCGGAGATCAAGAGAAATTCGTAAGGTCACGGAAGGCCAATCAGTGTTCGCCTATGATCTTGTTTATGGTCTAGATTGCGTATTATTATTGCATTATTCTATCGTAAACGTTCTGCTTTGTTCATTTTGATCATCATAATATTAGATTAAGTACAATTTTCCGGGATGAAAAAATTGCGCTACAGAACTGGTTGCACCGTAATTATGTGTGTTTGTCTGTATGTGAGTGTGTTTTACACTACGGTCTAGCTGTAAAGGCACAGTTTTGTCAAAATTATTATTTTTGATTTTTTTTATAATCAAGCGATGCCACAATTAAGGGGATTTCAAAAATTCAATTTCAATTCAAATAAAATTAAAATTTTATTTTGCAATTAAATTTTATTTTACATGTAACTTGTACTTTTTAGATGATTTTCCTCCCATTTTTTTCCTCCTGCAAACCATAAACCTTTATGAATTCTGATGACAGTATTGATTTTTGACATTAAACACAACGTGTAAGATACCATAACTGTTTGGTTTCATTTTTTTTTTATTTTATGAAACAAGTTAATGGATTTTAATACATTAATGTGTTTGGCTCTGAAATCGCAGATGTGGCCCCAACCTTTGATATTACGAACCATTTCAAGACCTTTTACAAAATTCTATATTAATGAAATTGAGTGGAAAATACCTTGCATGGATCACGTATATTAATTTGATTTACAAAGTCATTTGTGCTTTTCTAGCATTTAGTATACTAGTATATATAAAAATGTACGTCTAGGCTGTACTAAGATTATGGAATCATATTTCATTATTCTGTGAAACATAACCGCGTCTTCCAAACACCAAACTTATTCTTAACGCAAAGTTTTAAATCCAAACAAAATATTGATTCATTTTTTTTTTAATTTCAAAGGTATGTTAACGTAATCTTTATATGAAAAGCTTATTTTATTTTAATGGAAAGTCGAATTTGCTCCATTGAAAAATCAATAAAGATAACAATTTCCTTCAGAATCTTTCTACGTTTTTATAAACTGTAAGAATTGACATTTTATGTTTTGGAAATAGCAATTAAGACATAATCGACAATCTTTATTTTTATGTCAAGGAAATTTAATAATCAATGTCTTTTTCCCTCTCAAAAATACTACAAATCGTATTATGTTTAACAGTTGCTAAAGAAACAACATGGTTTGTACAACCAGTTTAAAAAATGCATCAAATTCAAACTTCTCATACAAAACGAAACCATGTCCTGCAACTTATTACAGACGGTGATATATTATATATTTTGACATAAAATTCTACTTGGGATCCAATAATTTTGGAATCCCGGTCAGCGATTTGAAGGATTGATGTGCATACGTCACACAAATTGCTGCACCCAACCCCAATCTTTGATTTAATTTTCAAATAGCATGAGCGGTCTTGGAAGTAGATGAATGTAGTTTACGGCATTATGTGGAGATTTACGATGTAAATCTGAAAATAAAAATAGATTCTCTCTGGTAAATGAAAATGATGATCTTATGACAAGAAGATTGCTCTTCTTTTTCGGAGGTAACTAATCCACACTAAATCACGCGCAATTTACATTCCCGCGCGCGAGACTTTGACTGTAATGGTCGTCATCACGGCACGAGGGAAAATGCGAGAAGTTGCTATCGCACACTATGATGATATTAATCCCATAAATTTGTAATAAATAGAGATGATGTATCTAAAGTTGGGGAAAGCGAAGCTGGACTGCAGCAGACATCGCAGTATGAGGGGAAACACTTTCTCGATTCTTGGCCATTTAGTTATTCATAGGCCATCCAGTATATCCGCTTCGTGTTCTGTTTGATTTGACATTAATTTTCATATCTTAACTCCTGATGTGTAAAAGATACATTTGACTTTTGGAAGAAGCCGAATGCATACATCATAGTGGTGCTAAATGCCAATATGTCTTGCTGGTTGATGCAAAGCAAAAGACAAAGGCACTCGACTAACACAGAAAATTCCTTGTTTCTAAGACTACCAATCTGCTTGACCAATCTCCTTGACCAATTCGATTTTTTTAGTATTAACTTTTGTTTAACTGTGAGTTTTTAAATAGTTAAAAATATATTTGTATTCTTTGAAATTGGGTAGACCTCGAAATAGTTTTGATTTTTTTAAATTTTATCATGCACCTAACAGAATCTGCATTATATAGAACGAAAGTTTACATTTGGTTTTGATGTACATGAATACGTATTGTATTCTTTATATATTTCTCTTTTTCTAAACCAAAGCAATATTCGCTAAATACATAGTTTTCAAGATCTGAATTGAATTAAAATAATTATGATAAAAACTTAAAATATTTATTACATGCAAAAGGAAATTACACTAGGAATATCAATAAAATTGATTTTTTTTAACTATATGAGCAGAAAGCATAGTATAAGAGAGCGCATATCTAAGAAACTGTTGGGGTTTCCCATGTTTTATGAGAAGTCAATTTTGAACTTTATATACATGCAGTAACTTAAAGTAATCAGTACTGTTCGAAAAGAATATGGGCAAATAAGGCAGATAAAGTGGCTGTAGTAGAACAGATTTAAAAAAATCCAAAATAAACTCATTTCTATCAAAAATTCGTTTTCTTTGATGTAACGTTAGCAAAATTCCGATTTTTGATGCAAAGTGGTGTTCGCATGCTAAAATCGTAAAAACCGCAAATTTGGGACCCAAGGAAGTGGATTTGCAGACTACTTTACTTTACTTATACTTTTGTAAAAGTGTAATTATAGTGTGGTGGGAAACAATTGCTTTGAGCCAACAAACAGCAGTAAGCGATGGTCTTCCATTAGAAATACTTCTGTAACAACATTTGATCGTTTCTGGAAAATCATAGTAGTCAATAAATTCGAGGATGACAAAGCACTTGGAAACCATCAAATGTTGTGGATTGAATTACTCAGTATCAGAGATATGTTTTGAATAAAGTATTGGGCCTTAACTGTAGAAGTTTAATTCCTATAAAAATTCTTACTATTTTTGTTTTTTTTTTTCTAGTTTGCAACAAATCTCACATTTACAATACCGGACGTTTAAAATCTTGCTTTTTCTTACAATAGTTATAATTGTATTCATGGGCGTATTGCCGCATCTTTTTCGTCCATCTTCTTAAAGATGATATAATATTTCAAAGATTAAGTACTTTATTGTTACATAAAATAATAAAATTATTACAAAAACATTAATCAATATTCATACTTTTGGCAATATATAATTTACTTGGTCATTTTAAATAAATTTTTCATAATGAAATTTGTTTTTTTCATTCAGTATGTTTCGAAAGTAGTTTCCAAAAGTATGTTTTGATCAAGATAATGATACACGCGTATCTACACATTAAAACTAGACAAACTTGATAACGTCACTTTTTTGAAACATAATAATACTCTCTAAAAGTAATTTAACTGTAAAAGGATAGCGGACTTTAATAATATGTGAACGGTAAATACAGGTGAAAAAAAATCGTTTTGTGAAATTTTGAAGTCCTGTCTTTGTTCTTGAATATACCCTTGTAGTCTGTTTATCACGCCTAAAATGAAAGGGAACTCATTAAGCTGAGATTTACGACTGAATCAAAGCACCTGATATTATTTCAAAAATAATTATAAAATCCATCAGATTTCACTTCAAACAGAATATGTATTTTGTTAATGAAACTGATCTTACAAAGAGTTAAAAAAAATTCTCGAATTCGTGTTATTAAAAATGATGAAAATACAAAACATATAATTGTGAATGACGGGGATTCATATGACAGTGGTTGAAGAAAAGATAAAATACTCAACATATGCCTATAAATTCATCCATGTATTTGTCTTTGGCAAAATTTAGCTCGTCTACTTAATTTAAAATTTCCGTTTTGTGTTTGTCTTCATAAATTTGAGAATACATGTATCAAATGGTATAAACTTATCCCATTTCAACAACAGCAACTAGCACATTAATAAATTAATTTTTTTTATCCTGTGGCTTTTGGTTTTATGGTGTCTCTACTTCAGCCATTGTGGATTTTGTAAGAACGGGAAACCAAAAGCCACAAAGCTCCTTGGAAACCATATGAACCATATGCAAACACGTGTCGTACTTGCTAATGATGATAACAATGCTTCATTTTTATTGATTTTATAAATCCAAGAAAAAAATAAAAACAAATACAGGAACGGTTGTTCTTTAAACCGTGTAGGTGAACCTATGCCGTAATATATGCACGGTTGTTGTAAATATGACATTTACAAGGCGAATAATTTTTAAAATTTTCAAGATATATGATATCATAAATAAAATTCTCTATAGAAATCATCGTATCTTGGGCAATCATGATCAGTGAAAATGTACTGTCAAACATTAGTACCTTTATTAGAATAAAGAAATTGCACATATAGACACGAAGAAAATACACATGTTTGTTGTTTTTTTTAAATTGTTATTATTGTTATTTCAAACAAAAGGTTCAATTTGACAAAAATATGCGGGTAATTTCTTCTTCTATAAGCGATAGAAATGAGGCATCATTCTGTGATTGAGACCATGTATGTGATTTCGACGACAGTGAGAAATTATAAAATCAGAAACACAACCAGCTTCCATAATGTTCCAAGTAATCCATTCCCGGTCAAATTATGTTATGTGGTGTAATTCGAAACCGCTTCTCTATTACATTTTTGTGGGATAGAAATTCGCACTAATTTAATTTGCAAAGGAAGTGACGTGACAGAATTTTTGAAAGTTATATCAATGGCAATAACTAATGTTTTGGTGGAGAGAAATAAAAGGACCTTAGAGCCTAGAACCCTCTACTGGAAAATTCATAGTTTCACTGACAAGTTTTTTTTTCTCGCTTGTATTGTAACTATACAAGATACTAGAAATATTTTCGGACGAAAAATCTGTAAAATACCTTTATTGAAATATAAGATTAAAATATTGCATGCGACATATTTTTGTTTTTTTTAATTTTCATTCTCAATTATCTGGGTTTGTTTTCAATTTCAATTTAAATTTTGATAAGGTCAAACACGGGAAATTAACCATCTTATTTATGTAGACTTTAATTATTAAATTAAAGCGAGAATAAATTGAAATCGGATTTTTTTCATTATCTGAAACATTGAACAATAATAATTGTTCCTAATTATCAAAAGATGAATTATGTATTTCGTTGTTTCAGTGGTTAGAATTTTTTAAAAGTAAAATACAGTTTAAAGAAAAAAATCATTTCTTCATTCTGTAAAATCTTCATTTATTTTGTATTTTAAGTATTGAGTAAAACAACAACTATTGAATTTAGGTTGATTCTTTGATGCATGGCTACTTCGTTACAGTGAAAATATTGTGTAAGTTGCATTTTTTTTTTTTTGCTATTTAAATTTGCGTCAAAGCACGAGGATTAAATTTCTTCCCTCTCTCATATTTATATATAATTTTATCAACAAATATTAAACCAAAATATTGTGGATTACTGCGTGTTACAATATTAAATTGACACATCAGCATTTTTCGAATGCAGTAAATGTTTCAGCTATTAATACCAAAATGAAATATGTATTGGATTTACATGCGCGGTTTTACATTAACAAAATTTCAGCTTTTTTTCTGTCAGCATGATTGGTTGTATTAATCAATTTATCATTAATATTAGTTCAAATTTACACTTATAAAAAGGTTCAATCAAAAGGTCATTTTCCAAATCATTATTTACTTCAATTTGAAATGAAAGAAACAAGAAATTTTATGTAGAAATGGATATAGCAATGCCAACATAATGCAAGAATTTTTAAATATCCTCATTAATTTTATTATTGATATTTTTGTTATAATAGCTATAGAATATCCATTATTATTCGGAATATAAGCTGTAAAACTGTTCAACTATAATTGAAATATAATGTGAGGCGTAATAACTGCTTTCATGTACAAATGTTAGTTTCATTTGAAATACTACTTCTACAATTCCCCAATACAAAACAGATGATCGCTGGCTATGGGGGACAGGTTTTTTACACCCCCCCCCCCCCCCCCACTTCTCTAACTAGCCTCCATCAAAGCGGCGGGAAGCTGTCAGCTCGCTCAATTAGCTGGTCAATCAGAATGCTGGGGTTTTGAGCAACTTATGACCGATACTTGACGCGTTTTAATACGCCATTGACCGGAAGAAATCTACATCCTTAATAGTTCTTTGGCGGTCTGGTTCCGCCAATAAAGAGGTAGCTATATTTCTTCCTTAATGTCGAATTATAAGGGATTTTTACCTGCAGTATTTTATCTTTTTTTTATATTTGATATTAGAGAAATATTTATTTCAAATGAATAATTTCAACGCATAATATTATTGTAGAACATAATCTTACCGAAATCCTAGCATTTGTAAAAATGTATACAGAAAAAGGATGCCTTCATGATATTCTAATATATTTCACCATATGTTCCTCACTGAACATTTTAAATTGTATTTTATGATTGAAAACATGCATCAATAAATGATTTTGTTTCCATGATATTTTCAATTTGAATTTTTGATTATCTATCTGGGAGAAAAAAAGTCCGGATATTCCTCTTTTGATAAATCGTTACCTTGAGAATTAAGCACCCCAATATTTCACAAATTGACACATTCATAGATTTTAATCCCTAATTAGCCCGTCTATATCAATAATTAACAGTGCACGCCCTCTAGATCAGTTGTCTGTTAAGAATGTTTAAAGAAATATTTCTACATGATATTCCATAAAGACGTGTATTTGAATGACTCTGGTGCCCCCTCTTTGATCACAGGGCTCTCTATTGAATGATGGTCCAAAAAGGTTGGAAAAA